>NW_015164289.1:33726-54389 GCF_001447785.1 Gekko japonicus
GGGAAAGAGGAAACAGTGAGAGAGGGGGAAGTGAGATGCCTCCTGCAAGTCCTTGTGGGTTCCCACTTGTATGTCTATTCCCATCCTGCCCATTGTTTAAGACCTACTGCTGAAACCTACCTGTGTGTGTCCCAAAGGGCTGCCAACCTCCAGGTGGTGGTTGGAGCTTTCCTGGAGAAAACAGCCAATGTGGAAGATGTACCCTATAGCATTATATTCCATTCCTTCCCCAAACCCCACACTCCTCAGGCTCCACTCCCAAAATTTCCCAACCCGGAGCTAGCAACCCTAGTGTCTCATCATCAGAGAAGAGCTGGCAGGCTACAGAGATAGGGCCTTTGCTGTGATTGCTGCATCTGTCCCTTCCTAGAGAGAATTGATTTTCTCTTCTTCAGTCCCAGCCAGGATCTGTTTGCTATTGCTCAGTTTGTTGTATTCATGATGGCTTGAGTTTCTTTAGAAGTTTTCTGGTTACAAATCAATTTTAGTGGTGTTTTGTTATGAATTTGTTCCTAGTGTTAATGAACTTCTAATTAGTGTTTTCTCTTTATTATAAGCTGCTTCATCAATCCTGGTCAATTAAGGACTCCATGACAGAAGCTGCTAAATAAATAAATAAGGCCTGTCCTTGGTTATAGAGAGCTCCTAAACAGAAAGTAACTCCTCGCTTGCAGCAATGGAGCACCCAGTAGTGATACAAACTCTGCAGCATACCTTTGTTCCACCTTTGTCTCCACATCAACTCAAGATATTATTACAGTACCATCAACCATGCCATCAGGGCATCATTCACCTGCATATCATCATCTACCATAATACACATTATGAAGTTTATTAGTCTTTAACTTGCTTTGCTAGTTCATAACCAATTACAATAGATCCACAGAAACTCCAATGGAGTTATTTACTTTTTAACCGTAATTTTTAAAATCGCATTTGAGTGGGCTCTGGTTCACAAATGCTTGTTCAAGAAAAATGTGTTAGACTTTAAGGTGCCCCAAGACTTTCTACTACTATTGTTTTGTAAATAACATAGTCTAGGAAGAGAAAGGGAAATGGGTACTTCAAAAAGAAATCTTCTAAAGGACTCAAAGCAAGTCTGTGGTGGCAAAAAATTAAAGTGGAAACACAGGATAATAAATTTAACTTTGTCTAGTGGTTCTCAAAAGGGAGCTGCGGTGGCTCAGTGGTTACGACACTGAACTGCAGGTCGGAACAGCAGTTCAAGACCCGAGTGCCACATGACAGAGTGAGCTCCCGTCTCTGGTTCCAGCTCCTGCCAACCTAGCAGTTCAAAAGCAAGAAATTGCAAGTAGATAAATAGGTACCGCCTCAGTGGGAAGGTAACAGTGCTCCATGCACCTCAGCGTTTAGTCATGCCGGCCACATGACCACGGAAACGTCTTCGGACAGTGCTGGCTCTTCGGCTTGGAAACGGAGATGAGCACTGCAACTCTAGAGTCAGATTCGACTGGCTTTCGAGCAAGGGAAACCTTTACTTTACCCTTTAGTGGTTCTCAAAGTGCAAAACTTGGGCTGAATCAGCAGTGATATCTGTTAGTGAAACAGGACCTTTTTGCCTCCCCTGTCCCTCTGTAGCCTAAAGTGGTCTTTGAAATGCTGCAAAAGCATAACAATAAGCCCTCATATTATTCCTCATGATTGTATTTCCATGATTTGTAGTATTTATTGTTGTTGTGACTATTATTGTTACTATTATTATTTAATTTATACCCCGCCCTATCTCACAAGTGGGCTCAGGGTGGCTTACAACGTAAGATTCATAAACAATAAAAGCGATAAAACCATAGATGGCACAATAAACAACAGCAGAAAGGACCCTTGCCTCATGTCATGTGAATAAAAAGCTCCAGCTATCATGGGTTTTTTTAACCATTTCCAGTGCCCAAGTAATGTTATCTTAGTGTTCCACTTTTTATTGTTTTGTTCCTAAGTGCTATCACAGATACAAGCATTAGGTTGACAAGAAAGAAGTGAACCCATCTCTCAGAAGAGAGATGCCAGGGCCAGTCCTGAATGTGAACCCTGCATTCTCACCTGGGTAGTGTGGGAAGCCTTCCTTGTCATTTCTAAGGGCAAGGGGACAGGATGCAACTCCTCCATAGTGAAGGAATACACTCTGTATGTGTACATATCTGTTTCTCTTTTTAAAAAGAGGTTTTCTGTTCACATCACTATTAATATGCTAAAAGCTAACACATCTGCCAGTGGAAATTCTTCCTGGCTCCACATCACAAAATGCATCTTGACCAAGCTGGCCGAATGATCCCAGGCTAACTGCTAGTGCTAAATGTAGGAAGAGACTCTGTTGCCTTTTCTCTGTCTGAATAGCCTCTCCACCCCATTAAAAAACTGGAGTAGGCGAGTCACAGAAAATAGTCGTGGGGTTGGTAATATGCCATGCAGTACTATTCCATTGCCTTAGAATCCATTCAAATATAATGGAAGATCATTAATGGCAAAATATTATGTCTCAGACAGCAACAGTTCTACAATTAAACATATTAATAAAAGCACTGCATCTGGATAGGTATGTAAAGCACAGTGTTTTAAAGCACATTAAAGTTTACTGTGAGAACAAATGTAAATGTTAAAATTGGAGAAGTCCTGAAAACAAAAGGACAACAGGAAGAGTAGGCTCAGGAATCCATATCTGGCAACCCAGGTGTCAGTAACCCTGCTGATCACAGCAAGCTCCAGGGCAAAATTAATAACCTGATTGATAGCCCTAGCACTTGCTCTTTCTCATAACACATCATTAATTTGCTTTGCTGGAATTAATACACAACACAGTTTGTCACCATCTATCTTATATCTTACCTAGCATACCTAGCCTATTTGGCGCCAGGGGCAGATGATTTTTAACACCCCCCTCCTCTTTTTTTTTTTTTTTGCTATCAAGTCACAGCCGAGTTACGGCAACCCCATAGGCTTCCTTGGGGGTCTCCCATTAGGGTTGTGAGCTCCAGGTCTTGCCATTGCCTGCCTCGGGCTCTGTTTAGCTTCTAAGATCTGATGAGATCAGGCGAGGCTGGGGCTTTCCAGGTCAGGCCCATCCTCAAAATGACAAAATTATTTTCACTAATACTCTGAAACAAATAATAATAATGACCAGAAAAGAAACACAGCTATCATTTGTAGAAGCCCTTGTGTTGAAAAATGAAGGTTGTTGTATTAATGAAGCTATCTGGTCTTCTGTATAGCTGAAGGACCCTGAACATTTCTGGGCTAAAACCCCAAAAGTCTAACAAGGACAAAAAAGGGAAGGAGAAAAAACTGAACCTAAAAACTGGATTCTAAGTTTTAGGTTCAGTTTTTTCCCCTTCCCTTTTTTGTCCAGAAAAGAAACACAGACAATGAAAATTTTATTATATTTAACTTTTTTATACATAATCACGCCAGTATAAAAAATTTAAATTCCAATGTGCTATTCCATCTCGAGAGCCAGCGTGGTGTAGTGCTTAAACTGTCAGATTAGGATTTGGGAAATCCAGGTTTGAATCCCCACTCATGCTGTGGAAGACTGCTGGGTGACCTTGGGCCAGTCACATTATTCTCAGCCTACCTCTGACCTGGATAGCCCCAGGATAACCTGATCTCATCAGACCTCATAAGCTAAGCAGGGCCAATGTGGGGGCAGGCAATGGCAAACCATCTCCGAATGTCTCTTGCCTTGAAAACCCTACAGGGTCATTATACGTCAGCCGTGACTTAACGAGGGGGGGGGAATCCATCACACCACTCGTGTTCTGAGCAGGCACTTGGGAGGGCTTCTGTTCTCCATTTTGAAGCCCAAGAGCTGACCATCCCAGACATCTATAAGGCATTTTTGAGAGCTAGGAGTCTGCCTTTGTACTAACTTTTACTAACTAACACTAGTCAAAGCATCACAAAATAGTGATTGCAAGCTTTATCAAACTGGATGTTAGGAAACACGCTACCCCCTCAAAAAAAAGATGCCCCCATCCTCCATTGTTTCCAACTTTGAGGGCGTCCCAAAGGATAGGGAAGGAAGTGCCAGCATTGAGATTATCTGTAAGATATTATTTAATGTGACATTCTATCTCCGATGAGTGAAGTTCCAAATAAAGAAGAGACTTGGTCAAGGACCAAGTATTCATTAAAGTGGATGCAGGGCCCAATTGTAGGGAACAGAACACCTAGGCATTATAAGACCATAAGATATTGCCATGTCAGCCTCTAGTATCCTGTCAAGAAGCGAATTGGATGTGAGAATAAAGTCAATTCTTGTATAGACTTTGTGTCATGGTGAAAAATATGTAAAAATCTTCTCTGAAGGATGCAGATGGCACCATATGGCGATCAGGTGAAATTTTTCAAAGATTGAGGTTAGCTTTGTAGTTTGGAGTCTGCTCTTGTCAGATGGGGTAGTATGGTGGAACAATCTAGCTCACTGTTCACAATATGATTAAGATCCCCACCAATGACCTCTCATAGTTCTGCAGGGCCTGCAAGACGGAGCTCTTCCACCAGGCTTTCAATTAGGAGCCGCCACCATCACCACCACCAATTACCTCATGGGAACATGGAGTATTGGGATGGCCCATTACAAGATCAAGCCACAGTGCTTTGACTGACCGCACCGCCAAATCAGGCTCGGAGCTTCATCTACAGGCTACCATCTTGCTTTGACTGAATGCTTTAATAACACTGCTACTTTATTTTGATAATGGTTGTTTTTATGTGTTTTAGGTGTGTTACTGTTTTATATTGGCACATGGTGCCCTTTTTGTGAGCCACCCTGAGCCCGTTCACAGGGAGGGCGGGGTAGAAATATAATAATTAAATAAATAAATAAATGATCATTTCACCTTCTTGGAAGGAGCACAAGATGAAGTGAGTGTCTTCAAAAAGTTTGTGTCATGTTTATTGTTGTCACCAACCTCGGGTTGGGACAAAGGTTTATTTTCGGCAGATTCTACCTTCCCATTGTAAACACCCCATATCACATACCACATTTTCCTCCAACCTACAGTAACAGTTTTACAGGGATGGGCACACACAGACTCCATAAATCAACAGAGGGCAGCCCAGATTCCTTCCATGAACTCCACTCTAATCATGACAGGATCCATTCTTAGATGCATACAACTGTACAAACAAACTGCTTCCTTCCATGCAATTAAGAATTCTGAAAACACAGCATTTCTGAACATGTGGTGAGGGCTTCCATTTGTAGTCTCTATACAAAGATTAGACTGAATACACACAGGTTCTGAGTGAGTTGCTGCTGTGATTCACTCCCCCAACAATGATCTCCATTATTGTCCGGAAAAGGATAACGACATGACATGGTGCCTTTTATTGGACCAACTGATACTAACCAACTGCACATGATCTTTCGATCTGCAATGAACACTTCACCCCAACCCTACCTACATTTATTTTTTTTGGAGGGGAAAGCATATCATGACATATGACGAAATTCTTAGTACACCTTTTAGAAAATACTTTCAACTTGTCAAACAAATCAGTAGATTAAATAAACTAAAAATTTTAACTGGTAAATAGATTCAATATCATCCTGTATAGTAATGCAGACTGGAAGCCATAGTTAGTCATGATCTTGGGTGGCAGCTACGTAAAGCCTTCAATGAGGAGCCAATACTTTGATTGTTCTTTTCATATCTATGTTTTGTTTTAGCTCTGTTTTTTAATTGTTTTAATAATGTGTGTGTTTTTGGGTGGGATTAATGGTTTCATAATGTCATTTTATTATTTATGTTTTAATTTGTTAGCTGCCTTGGTGGCCCTTGTGATAGCAGAAAGGATGGATATAAATGTTGTTAATTAATTAAAGAGCCAGGGGTGAGGTCACAGGTAATTCAAGGTGCAAAGACAGAAGATCAGAAGCAGAATCATAAATCAGAAGCCAAGGTCACAGGGATTATACAATCATAATAAATAAGAATAGTTTTATTGGAGCTGAAGATGAATGCAAATTATGCAGGCCCAAAAGACAAAGTGTTTTTTCACACGGCACACCCATGTTTTCTCCTGCTTGCATGTTCTACTAAGGAAAATATATGTGCTGGTAGCGACTCTCAGTCAGAACATACTAAATAAAATAATCAAACCTAAGAGTGAGCTTTCACCCAAAGTGGGATCCCTACTTCCTGAGACAAAAAGTTGAAAGAAGGGCATTGCTCTATGTTATTAAGTGACTTCTTGCATCCCAAATACATATCAAGCATCTCATTTCCAGAAAGGCTCTGGGAAAGGAAAGAGATTGTACAACTCTGATATTGTCTGACTCAGAATTCTTTGTAATTCACAGACACCTCCCAGCTGAGTTGGCTGAACACTATTTGTATCTTTCCTTGCAACATGGCAGCCAATACGTCAACAAAACATTCAATACATGAACAATCAGATCATCTTTTAACATTTCTGTTCTAAACAGAACTACTGTAATAAATGCAAAAAAGGAAATCATCAGCCCTTTTCTATATCTCCCAGATCATTCAAGTGTTCAAAGGAGTTTTGTGTAACTTTACCATTTTTGTGCATTATTAGGGTTGGTGACCGGGTTATTTCCAGATCTCACATTGTATCTGAGGACTAATGTTTTAAAGAAAATGTCACTTCCCCAACCAACGAAGATGCATTTATGGCATTAGCTCCAGCCAACAAAACCTTATGACACAATTAACCTAATACCCTCTAAGGCTGCAGTCAGATGTGCAGTTTGTTTATTTATTTTTCGAATTTCTACCCCGCCCTCCCAAAGCCGGATCAGGGCAGCTTACATAAAAACAAATAAATTACATTAAAACATGTTACAATTGAAACAATTCTAAACCCATAATAAAGTGCTAGTAGTTGTCATTCGTTTGATGGTGGCAGCCATTATTCGGTGTTCTTAACTCACAGTCAGCTCGCAGTGTTCATTTTCTATTATCTTTGATCCAGTGTGGCCCTGCTTGTAATTGATCCAGGGTTTCTTGTAATGGAGAGTTTTGATCAGACCTCCCCGCATACTGCTTCAATGAGCTTTCACCCCATGGTTGATTGATCAGATGCAGCAGCCATGGAGTGGGGTGCTCGGCCAGGTTTTTTTTAACCATTTGTCTTTTGAGCATGTGCATAAGCGCATATTGGAAGCAGTGCTTCAAACTCCTGACAGAATGGCGGCAGCTGATGGCCAGTGGGATTGCTGGAGAAAGCTGCTGGGATGCGTAGTTCAGTGTGAAGTGTTTTTGAAACTGCTTTTGATAAATTCAATGTTTCAAACATTTCAAAGCTGGGGGAGAGAAGAGAGACGCTTCATCCTGTGTCTTGTGTGCTGCTGGCGTTTTCATTTAAAAGCCTGGAGTGAAGCTGGAGTCACAGGCATCGTTCTCAGACTGCCCCCTCCCCCCTCCAAAAAACTCATCTTTTCAGTTAACCCCTTCCCCACCCTGTGGCCAGAAAGCACAGAAAAAAGTACACTGGTGTTTTTCTTTGGAAGTTTAAAAAAAAGAAAATACAGTTTTAAGAAGCTCCTTTGTGTGTATGTATGTGTGTGTGTGAATATGTAATTATGCGCACCTTGCTAACTGCCACAAAATAAAGATGCCCCAAACCAGAATGGAACATTTAGACTTCCCAAGTGGCCTGAGAGTGTGATGGATTGATCAGACATCTGGAAATGTGGAGTGAAACTGCATGCACCAGGAAGGACTAGGCTTTCCCTAGTGCCAAATAACTCCAGCTCAAAGACATGTCAGAACAGGATGCCCACAACTGGGGAACGGAAGAAAGATATTGCTGTCTGGACGTGCGTTTTAAATCTGGAAGGGAACAGCAATGATACCAGATCAAACAGCACGTCTGATCGCAGCCTAATGACACAAGACATTTGCAGTGCAATCTTGAAAAAAGTTCCTGCTGATTTCAGGGGGCTTTGGCCAGAGTAACTCTGCACAGCATAGCATTGTTCATCTGCTGTAGGAAGTACAGCCAGCACAGCTACCTGTCTAATGTTTTAGATGAAGTGTTACTTAACCCCCTCCCCCCACCCCAAATACCAACTGGAGCTACAAACTGACCATTATTTACCTGTGCCTAATATATTACTTGCAAATTAGGCAGCCCAATTTAGAATGGGACCAGCTTCCTGGGATTTATGTAAAGCACACAAACCAACAGGATAACGTTCCCCAAAATTACTCTTGCATCTTTTTTTATTGATTGCAACTTAAATGAAAAAAATTAAGTGGGAGCCTGCAGAGGGATAGTGTTCTATTATTTTTCATAACTGGATAACACCTGCAATTAGATCTGAATGTTAGAACATCCTGTAGGTGTCAGTGATTGCCAGTGTGCAATCCTAAAAAGAGTTACGCCCTTCTAAACCCATTGACTTCAACAGAATTTGAAAGGTGTAATTCTACTTAACATTTCACTGTACAGGACCATAATCAATAAAACCTGACACTGCTAAGCCTCATCAACTAACGGTATAGCTAAATGTTTTTTTAAAAAGCAGTTAATACCAATGGGGGCTGAAAATTCCTGTTCAGAAAGTGTGTATAACTCCATGGAGGGGGGAGTGTATTGGGTTGTAAAGCACATTGCACCTTCTATAAATCTATAAAAATAGGGGAAAGTTCAGAGAGGTACTTCCCTCCTACTTAAATACTAGTTCAAACAAGAATTCTATCAAACTCATCTAGTAATGAGAAAAATATTTTCAGAAATACTTCTGCACTGAAATCCTTAGAGCTTTCATTTCAAACTGTAATCTATCCAGAGATTACCACAGCTCCACCAGGTGACATTTATAAACCTGCAATTAACTACAGTGCCCAGAATAATTATAAATTCACTTATTGGGGGGGGGGGTCCTTTTTCAGAATTCTGCTGAAGTTCTGACATTCCACTTCAGAACAGTAAGATACAGGAAGATCATTACATCCCTTAACATAAATGAACTTGTTCACACAAGTATGCATCCCAAGGGATACATTTGTAAGAAGGAAGATTCTTCAGTGAAAACTCTTCCAGAACGATTTAACCAGATAGTGCCTTGAAAGTTTCCCATGTATGTTTTTTGTCCTGTGAGTATTGCCTGAAGCAAATTAACACCTAAAAAGTGTTAATGTAGTCATACTATCACTCCTGGCTAATGGGAAAGAGACAGCAAGCGAAATTAGTTAAACAAGACATCATTTGACTACAGCTCAAATCACATCATTAGTCCTTTCAGAAGTTCTCTAGGGATAGAGTGAAGAGGAGAGAGATAAAAGCAGAGCTGGAGTGGCAACTTCCACTACTAACTGCACATTCATTTAAACAAGTGTACTCCATTTTTGTTTGAACAAGCATGTGTGCATGATACTCTACCCATGAATTCAGGAGTTCTGAATCTTCTCCAGGTCCCCTCACACAGTAGTTCCGCAGTTCAAACAAATGTACGTGGGGTGGTGCTTGCCATCACAATTCTATTCCCCCCCAAAAAAAACCCCACCCCTACATTTATTCTGCACTAGGAGAACATCTAGAAAGGGCAAATGTCTGGCTTTACCCATTCAAGTTTTTAAAAACAAACATGGTTTTGTGATCTGTTGCAGAGTACTTTCATTTGCCTTAAGTAAAAGGCAACTCAGTACAGAAGAATAAAGGAGAGCTCTACTTATTTCATTATTTCCCATCTGTCCACACTTAAATTTCTTCAACAGCAACCAGCTCAGACACTCTAAATTACACAATTAATCAGGCCATTTTGGAGGTGCTCTTTAGGTTAATTTATACGCATATTGTAGCTGGGAAGTCTCCTAAATATGTAGAAATGCCTGTCTTGCCTATGGGTGGCCCAGTTTTGATGCTCTCATTTGATGGAATGCCCTCCCACTTGAGGCTCACCTGGCGCCTACCTTACTGTTTTCAGATGCCAGACCAAAACTTTTCTTTTTACTCAGGCTTTTAACTGTGTGTGTGTGGGAGGGGGTGTCTTTTTCAGTTGTTTTATGGTCTGCTTCTAGCCTCAGGACTGTTTTATGGATATTTGTAGGTTGTAGGTTGTGAGTTGTAGGTTGTTTATGCTAATATTATGCCCCTTGCAGGTTTTGAACGGTTTGTTTTTAATAGTGATCATTTATATTCTTACGTTATGCTCTTATTATATTGTCTCTAGTTGTGAACTACATCAAGCAGGTCTAAGGAACAGTGACATATATAAATAAGGGGATAAGCCACTTAATTATTAAATACAATGACAAGCAGGAGGATCCTCAAGTAATTATAGGGGGAGATGTTCTGTTTGGAGATCTCACTCCAAATATCCCCTTTTCCAGTATCCCTTAAGGTTTCAGTCACTTTAAATGGCAGGTTTTTTCCTCCCCACCCCATTCCTCTAACCGACTAGCCCTGTTCCCAAGTTACAGTGAACACATGTGCAATTTGTGAACAGTGTACAATTGATTCTTCTTTATAAGTACACTAGGAATCAGGCTCGTTGTAGCATTGAAGACAACGAGCGCTAGCTTAGCCACCCGGTTGCAGGGCCCCACGCCCTTCCTGGTACCTGTCGGCCGCCTGAGTCCCTGGTGGGCGAAAGCTGCCGGAAGTGTTCCTCCCCCGGCCGCCCGAGGGGCTGGCGGGCCCAGGCAGGTGGCGTCGTCCCTCCCCCCTGCCAGAAGGCGTCGTTCCATCCCCTTCCACTATCTTGGTAGACCTGGCCTCTGGAAAACAGGTCTATCCACCCCATTCCACTGTACTGGTACACCTGGGCTCTGGAGAACAGGTCACCCACCCCCATACAGGTCACCCACTGTATTGGTAGACCTGGGCTCTTGAGAGCAGGTCTACCCACCCTCTTCCACTATCTTCATAGACCTGGCCTCTGGAGAACAGGTCTACCCACCCCATTCCACTGTATTGGTGGACCTGGCCTCTGGAGAACAGATCTGCCCATCCCGTTCTTCTATATTGGTAGACCTGGGCTCTGGAGAGCAGGTCAACCCCCTCCATTCCACTAGATTGGTAGACCTGGCCTCTGGAGAACCAATATAGTGGAATGGGGTGGATAGACTTGTTCTCCAGAGGCCAGGTCTACCAATATAGTGGACTGGGGTGGGTAGACCTGCTCTCCAGAGGCCACGTCTACTAAGATAGTGGAATGGGGTGGGTAGACCTGGTCTCCAGAGGCCAGGTCTACCAAGATAGTGGAAGGGGGTGGGTAGACCTGCCTTTCAGAGGCCAGGTTTATCAATGTAGTGGAAAGGGGTGGGTAGACCTGTTCTCCAGAGGGCAGGTCTACCGATACAGTGGGATGGGGCAGGTAGACCTGGCCTCTGGAAGAAGGGCTGTTGTAGGGGGAAGACAACGAGCTGTAGAAGGAAGGCAGGAATTTGAGAGAGAGAAAGGAAGAAAAAGGGAGGGGAAGATGAGAAAAGATGGAGGGAAAGAATCAAAAGGGATGGGGTGGAAGGAGGGGAGAAAGAGGGAGGGAGGTAAAGAATGGGAAAAGGGAGGGAGGGAGGAAGAGAAAGGGGGGAGGGGGTAAGAATGCATAGAGATCTGGAGGGAGGAAGGAAGTAGGGGAGGGAAGGAATGCAAAGAGATAGGGAGGAAGGAAGGGTAAAAGAAGAAGGGGGAGGGAGGGTCAGACAGCAAAGGAAAGAGGGAGAGAGAGAAGAGGTCAGTGGAAGAGACAGGGGCAATTACATCTGGGCCACAAAAATGTCAAGCACAAATGCTGGATTGGGGATACGTTTCTAGGGAGTAGTATATGCAAAAGAGATCTTGGGGTAAGAGTGGACTGTAAACTAAATATGAGCACTCAGTATGACGCGGTGGCAAAAAAGGCTAATTCAGTCTTGGGTTGTATTAAAAGGGCTATAACATCGAAATCACAGGAGGTCATAGCACCTCTGTATACTGCCTTGGTCCGGCCGCACCTTGAGTACTGTGTGCAGTTCTGGAGGCCTCACTTCAAAAAGAATGTGGGCAAAATCGAGAGGGTGCAGAAGAGAGCGACAAGGATGATCAGGGGTCTGGAGACTGAGCCCTACAAGGAAAGGCTAGGGGCCTTGGGAATGTTTAGTTTGGAGAAGAGGAGATTGAGGGGAGGACATGATTGCTCTCTTTAAATATTTGAAAGGCTGTCATTTGGAGGAGGGCAAGGTGCTGTTCCAGTTGGCAGCAGAGGATAGGACCCGAAGTAACGGGTTTAAATTACATGCAGAAAGGTATCAGCTGGATATTAGGAAAAACTTTTTCATGGTCAGAGTGGTTCAAAGGTGGAATCAGCTGCCTAGGGAGGTAGTAAGCGCCCCTTCACTGGCAGCTTTCAAGAAGAGGCTGGATTAATATTTGACAGAGATACTTTAGGCTGGTCCTGCCTTGGGCAGGGTGTTGGACTAGATGATCTGTATGGCCCCTTCCAACTCTATGATT
Source organism: Gekko japonicus (assembly GCF_001447785.1). Lineage (NCBI taxonomy): Eukaryota > Metazoa > Chordata > Lepidosauria > Squamata > Gekkonidae > Gekko > Gekko japonicus. The sequence goes on from NW_015164289.1 coordinate 46,150, forward strand.
CTATATATGTGTGTTCACTGTAATAAGTCAACAGGGCTACTCTCAGCTGAATTTATTATTCTATTTCTCCAGAAACACAGTCCTTATTGGGTCATTTTTGAGGTATTCTTTTGGATACCTTACAAAATAATTCTTCTATATGCCTTAGTAGTCTACCAAGTGGTTAGAGACCTTCTCTTACCTTATCTGTAGGTTGCCCCATTTTGTGGCTTTCATAATCCATATGGGTCAGCCTTTTTATTGTTAGAGATAGTGATGATAGTACCCTGTACACAATAGTGTATAATGGGGCTTCAAAAAAACTAGGCACACCCTGTCACGCAGTAGGAGACATGGGAGTTTGTTTTTGGGGTTTTTGTTTTTTAGAATACTAGACAGTAGGCCACAGCGGGACAGGGTGCCAGAGCGGGGGAGGAGGGGATGCCCTTCCCCCAACAGGGGCTTGGCAGACCTAACTTAATGATGTTTCTCCATTTTAAAAAGTCAGCCTCACTATGCCACCCCCATACCCATACACTGCAGAATTCAAAACATGGGCATTTTGAATTTTACAAGGAGGGTAGGGTTGCTAGCTCTGTGTTAGGAATTCCCTGGAGATTTTGGGGGTGCAGCCTGGAGAGGGTGGGGTTTGGGGAGGGAAGGGACCTCAGCAGGCTATAATGCCATAGAGTCTATCTTCCAAACTGGCCATTTTCTCCAAGTGAACTGATCAGTTGTAATAGCTGGTGATCTCCAGCTGCCACCTGGAGGGGCTTCTAAGGAGGTTAATTTTGAGAGGGGGGAAAAACAAACTGGAAAGGGTTTAGTGGCCCCTACTCCTTTGTCAAATGCTGTTATCTCTTATGATAGAGAAAAAGGCACTCATTTTAACCACACCAGAAAATGTGTAAGTGTGCATGCCACTGATTTCAGTCAGTCCTACTCTTAAGACCAAAGGATGGGACTGAGAGATGAGAAGAGCTTGCACTGGCAGAGATGTTTAAATATTACACATCCTGAAATGGAAGAATGACATTGAAGACTGTGCAAATGAAATGGCAACATTTAATTACCACACAGACATTTTAAAGAAAAAAAGATTAGTGAGTGGGTATGGATCTGGGAGAGAATACCAAAGCAGTTGATCTCCAGTGACTGTAAAGAGAACCTGTATAAGATCCTGCATGATTGTTACCTAACTCCATATAAATGGGCCCAAATTTACAGTATACCCATAGATATTTGTTGGAGATGCCATTCCCCAGGGGAAGACCATTTCCACATCTTTTGGGAATGTACTGGAATACAGAGGTTTTGGTTCTCAGTATTGGAAATAATTCATGAGATTATAGGCTATGAAATCCCCTTTGACCCTAAAGTCATTTTGTTATGCTATTTTTAAAAGGTGATAGAAGATACAATTTGAAGTTGGTGACCAATCTCATAATTGCTGCTAGAATGTGTATTGCCAGCTACTGGAAGTGTGTGGAGGTCCCTACAATATCTCAATGGCTTTACAGAAATGGAAGATCATTTATTTTACTAAATTAACATATTATAAAAGTATCTTGGGAGGTGAGAATTTGTATGAGGACAAATTCTTGAAGTATTGGGCAATTTTCATTATGTTTTGTAATAATAAACGTGAAGAGGGTGTATGCCCATATATATATTTTGAACCACCGTAGAGTTTGAAAATATTGTATGTATTGTACAGCTATATGGTTGTTTATGGTCTGAGTAACATACTACATAGTTTGCAGATCTCATAGATGTATAAGAAAAGTGCCTTTTTATCTGCTTGCAGTTTTGTCACCTCTAAAATATTCGTCACTGAAAGGTTTGATTTGTGTTAGAACTATACAAGGAAAACACCATCAGAAATGCAAACATATAATCAAACAAGCAGTTCTGTTTTGCTCAGCCCTTGCCAGTCTATATGGCTGTTATAGGCCATAACAGGGTTTACATTCTGGTGTAATGTTCTGTGGTTTTATAGATCGGTTGTTGGGAAAAGACTATGATTGTTATTATATAGATAATACTTATATCCTCAGTATAATTATTACTACTGCTGTACTGTTTTTGCATTCATGAAAATGAGGTTGTTGGGAAAAGACCATGATTGTTATTATATAGATAATACTTATATCCTCAGTATAATTATTACTACTGCTGTACTGTTTTTGCATTCATGAAAATGATCATATAAAATGACATGATATGAGTCTGTATGAAAATAAACAATGTAAATTGTAAGAAAGAAAGAAAGAAAGAAAGAAAGAAAGAAAGAAAGAAAGAAAGAAAGAAAGAAAGAAAGAAAGAAAGAAAGAAAGAAAGAAAGAAAGAAAGAACTAAACACCAGACAGTAAATGTGCCTATGAAACCTGATATATAAACTCGGTGTGCTTTATCTATACCTGACTGTGGGAATGGATCAAGGCAGTCTATTGTCATCCTTCATACAGGTTGCAACATGCCTATACCTATTTTGAAGTTTCTGAAATGAAACTTTTATCTGCATGCTCTGATGCAGAGGCCTTTCTCCCAAGGTAACTAACATCACACTGCTAAAAATTATTCTTAAGAACAGAGCAAGAAAGAAAGCCAAAAACATTTTAAGAGAATGTTGGGAAATATAAAACAGTTGTCTTAATTGAAAGAAATATGTTAACTTGCCTTGGCGTATGTTAAACGCACTGCTAAAAATGAGAGCAAGAAAGAAAGCCAAAAACATTTTTAGAGAATGTTGGGAAATATAAAAGAGTTGTCTTAATTGAAAGAAATACGGTATGTTAACTTGCCTTGGCGTATGTTAAACATATGCCAAATGGATTCAAGTTTTGTATAGTTGCAAACATGTATAGATATGTACTCAAGTAACTTTCAATTGGGAAGTCAATCTAAAATTGATCCATGTTTCGTTTTTGCTATGCCACATAATATAGTGTCCACCACCACTGACTCCAAAGAGTAACACGTTTTTCAGATACACCTTGTTTGAGAGGGGGAAAACACCCTCATCTTCAGAGTGACCTCTGATCATGTTATTGTTATTTACTCCATAGTAGTCATATCAAAGTTAACAGGGTCACAGCAGTATAAATACTTTGTGGATTATAGCCACCTATCAGTATCAAAAGAAAACAATCCACATACAGAAATGAGCTGGTTACAAACACTGGGTAACTCCACGCACTACACAGGTGTGTGACAATCTATCATGTCTGCCTATCATGCATATTACAAGTGAAACAGATAACTAGGGTTGCCAACCCCCCCAGTTTGGCAGGGTTCCCCCACTTTTGGGGGGGTTCTACCCGCTGCCAGCCAGCTGGCCGTCGGGGCTCCCTTTAAGTGCAGGGAGCTGGCATTTCCCGCGCGCCCTTTTGGCGGGCGGGGGGGCAGACGTCCCCAACGTGACCTCATCAAGTCGGGGATGCCCCGCCCCCTCCAGGAACGTCCCCCCCCCAAAGTCCCCTGCTGGGGTCTAAAATGGACTTCGCAATCCTACAGATAACCCAGCTAGGAAGATTTACAAAAGCTGGTTCTTTGTATTACATTTTTAGACCACAAATCACTAACACAGGTATGTGTGGGTGCCAAACAATTAAACATCTTTGTGGACTAGTAACTTGCTTTCACTACATATGGGGTTGCCTTGCCCTCAGACAGGGGCAGGAGACTTGATTTGCAGGGGATAAATTCTATGTAGAAGGACATTATTACCAAGTAATGGCTTCTGTTGGTTTTAAGTTTTAAATGGTAAGAGTTAACTGGTTCATTTTATGCTGTTTGCCGCCTTAGGCAGGCTCTGAGAGTGTGGGGCAGGAATCTTTTAAATTCTTTCATTTGCTGGTTTCCTTCCTGCATCCTCTCCCTCCCTCCTTCTGCTGCTTTCCCTCACAGCTGCAGTGAACACCTACTTGGGAACCTAAACCAGAGGACAGTTGGCAGGGGGAGAGGTGTAGAAGAGAAGGTTGTAGACAGCAAAGGACTGAGCACCCTCTGATTCTTCTCCCCCTTCACACCAAATCTCCTACCAACACTTCTCAGCTGTCTGGTGGACATTCTGGTTCCCAAACTAATGCCTGCCATTTAAGCACTTATTTGCAAGGCAGCATTTTCAGATATATTCCCATACAAAATCCTGTATCTAAGTTTGCAAGCTAAGCACAATACATCTATCAGCACAACAACACACAAGTGCAGCCAAGTCTTTGTTACTGTTTCTTCAGTTCTTTGGCATGGACAGAGTAAACAGTGCTTCTCATGTATAGTTATAAGAAGCACTTAATCACATTTGTTTCACAAAATCAGCCACCAACAGACATCAGTAAATAGACTGATACAAACTAAACGTGCTCAGTACTCGTAACTAGTGAGGTGAATTCAAAGGGATCCAAACAGTAGTATATATGCCAATTTATTTTATTCAATTTTTACCTTGCCCCATCCCGCAAACAGGCTCTGGGCAGCTTACAACATACATATGAGAAACCTTCAGGCAACACTAAATGTGCACTAGGGTATGTTTACCAAGGACTTAAGCATATGGTTTGTCACAAAATTGGCTAACAACCTTCTACAGCATAGCCAATTAAAAACATAATCTGCAATTTTGAATAAATGGGCAATATCATACAGTCCGTAGGCATCAATGATGCTGTTCTTTAATCAGATGAAATAGCTATCAATAACTGGGGAGGATTTCTCCTGATAGTTCTTAGCAGAACTGCTGTAGCACTGGAAAAGAAAAACATGGCAAGAAGTTGTTTTCAACTTCAATTGAACAACTTCAGTATAACGGGGGGAGGGGGGATTCAGTTGTCTACGGGATAAACACTTCCTCTGTAACTCACTTCATCATTAAAATGTCTAAAGCTGTATTTACACTTGGTTGCTCTATCATTGTACTATAGCCATTATTTGTAACTCAATTTTCCTGTATGGACAAGACAATACAGTTGTGAATGATTGCTATACTGCAATGACAGCACAATATACAACAATGTGTGGCTGCAGCCTTAATGAACCTATATATGTCTGGCATGGCTTCCAAATTGGCAAACAGCCTCAGGATCACATACATTCCATCTCCCTTTTTAGACAGATTTCCCTCTCCATCCCCTCCTCGCTGTCAGCCAAGGTTTTTATATTACATATGCAATGACAAAACCCCTGGTAAATGAAAAACCAGGTTCTCACATAACCCTGGTCCACAGAGCCACTACAAGCCATGATTTTCATTGCCAGTTTATGAAGGGAACCAGCATGTACTGTTGTCTCTGGATTGTTTTCTACTGGTGTGGTACTATTTTTCTGCCTTATATTTAACAGTGCTACAGATGGCCAACTCAGGCCTAAATAGACCAAGCAGCCAATCATTTGGCCCACTTTCATCCGTCAGTAGCAATCAAAGCAACCTTCCTCACAAACTTGAAGGAAACATATCAACCCTCTTCAGTGTGAGGGACAGAGGCAGCTAAAATAAACAAACCGAATATTCATAACCCAACTGAGGGACATGTATGGAGCACTAGACAACTGATTAGTGGTGTTAGTAGTTAATCCCCCCCCCTTTTAGAAGAAGAAGAGGAGGAGGAGGAGGAGGAGGAAGAGATTGGATTTATACCCACTCGGCATCTCAGAGCGATTTACAAACTCCTTTCCCTTCCCCTCCCCACAATAGACACCCTGTGAGGTAGGCGGGGCTGAGAGAGCTCTTTCCAGACCTGTCCTTGAGAGAACAGCTCTGGCCGAACTATGGTGTGCCCAAGGTCATCCAGCAGCTGTAAGTGAAGGAGTGGGGAATCAAACTCGGTTCTCCGAGATTAGAGTCTGCACACTTAACCACTACACCAAACTGGCTATCAAAGAAGTTGCTTTGATAGCAGCTGCCACCACAGCACAGATATCTTCACTGTACAACTGAAGATAAAACTGTATATGCCAAAAATATTTTAAAGCAATGTTAATTTTAAAAGACATCCTGTTAAGCAGAGCTTCTGTCTGAAATGTTGGAAGAGTTTCTATTTGAGTTATGTATGACCTCACTACCTGACATTTTGTGGTTGGCTCCACCTTTTGTGACAGCCATGTTTTGGCTGCGGCCTCCATCCGACGTCAGAATTCCAAATGTGCCTGAAGGCTCAAAAAGGTTGGGGACACCTTGTATAGCCTGATCTTGTCAAATCTTGAAAACTATGCAGGGTCAGTACTTGGAACAAAGACCACCAAGGAAGATTCTGCAGAAGGTGGCAATGGCAAACCACCTCAGATGCCTTGAAAACCCCTTGATGGGGTTGCCACAAGTCAGCTGTGACTTGAAGGCACTTTATGCACATAGAGAGAGCCATGTTGGTCTGCAGCTGAACACCTAGATTTGAGTCCACTAGCACCTTAGAGACCAACAAGATTTTCAGGGTATGAGCTTTCAAGAGTCAGATGGTATCTGAACATTTATTGCAGCATAAGCTTCATGAGCCAGAGCTGCTTCATCTGATGAAAAGTTTATGCCACAATAAATTTGAGAATGTTAAGATGCCAAAAGATTCTTTGTTATTTTGGCTGTTGCACACTAACACAGTCACCTCTCTGGAACAAATTATGCATGTATGAGATTATACAGGTAACTGTCATGCATTCCTGGGTAATATCAGAAGTAAATAACAAATTTAGTTAAGCACATGCAAGAAAACAAGGCATCACTAACTTCCTTCAGAAAATAGTCACTGTGGTTGCTAATATCCTGCCAGCTAACTGCCATTTCAGAGTAATACACTCAATCCAAATAATAGATGGTTTCTGCTGAGGGTTTTGGTGGAGCCTTAACATTTATTGCATTTGGACTTCCAGTTTATTGCGACATGCAGGCAACTTCCTTCAGAAAATAGTCACTGTGGTTGCTAATATCCTGCCAGCTAACTGCCATTTCAGAGTAATACACTCAATCCAAATAATAGATGGTTTCTGCTGAGGGTTTTGGTGGAGCCTTAACATTTATTGCATTTGGACTTCCAGTTTATGGCGACACGCAAGCAGACACATCTCCCGGACGTTCCAAGGATGTAAACTGCACACTAGCATGTAGGAGGGGGTCCAACGGGTCGTGACCCCCCTGGAGCCTTGGTAGAAGGCTCCCAGCCAGGGGGCTTTTGAGGGGCGACCTCTTCTATGGCTGAAAGCTGGAGAATTGAGGTGCCCCTCCGCCCTGAAGGTCCTGCCGCTGAGTGACCGCATGCTGCAAGTGCTGCTGACCGGGACAAGCATTGGAGATCGGGTGAAATAAATTATGACGAGTGAGGCCGAATGGCCAACAATGAACTGTGAGTCAGGTTGAAGCGAGCATGAAAATATAAAAAAAAACTGCCCCCCTAAAGAGCAACGGGAAAGCGAGAGGGGGAGGGATCCCTCCCAAACACATAGACACATGGAAGGAAAGAGGGGGGAGCAGAAAAATCAGCGATTAAAACTGTTTTAAGAGACTTACCAGAGCGCAGGAAAGCGTTTGGGCGAATATCAGAGACTTTAGCAACTTCTTTGAAAAGTAAACAAATCCAAAAAGATGGCGGGGAAGAAACAGGAGAAAGAGAAGCTGTTGAAATGGAGACTAGGGGCTAGTCCTCGAACGGATGAGGTCACTGAGCTCTCAAAACTCTTAGCTGACTCCCTGCACCCCCTGCTGGACGAGATCACTGGCATTAAACAACAACTGTCAGTAATTGGGCAGAGTCTCGCAGCACAGCAGATGCAACTGACCCAAGCCTTAAAAGCAGCAGAGCAAATGGGAGAGAAGGTGAAGGAAATGGGCGTCACTACTAAAAAAGTTAAGAAAAAGATGCAAAAGCTGGAAATGAAGCAAGCTGCAGAAGAGATAAAACTCTTACAGCTACAAATGGATAAAGCAAATTTGGTCCTTTGGTTCCAAGGGGTGCCAGAATTTAGAGGAGAGAATCTGAAGTAACGGTTGAGTGAAGCAATAGCCCCAATGACAGATTTAACAGTGGAGTATCTTTGCAGCAAGATGGATGTGGTCTACACATCTTATTCATCATACATCAAGAAAAATAATTTGCCTGGGGAAATAGTGGTCAGATTCTCGAAGAGAAATGTGAGAGATGCTATTTTGAAAGCAACTTCGGGAACACCCTTGAAAATTAGGGACAATAATATCAGGATTTTAAAAGACATTCCATTTGATATAAGACAGAGGAGAAAGAACTATAATACAATATATACAATATAATATAATCATACAT
>NW_015164289.1:55213-90678 GCF_001447785.1 Gekko japonicus
TAATAATTCCAACAGGCATTAGTTCTTACCCCAAGGTCTCTCTCATCACATTGCCTATAATCTTCCTGGCCGCTTTTCTTCTTTTCGGTGGGGAAAAAAGATCCTCAATAACACGAAGAGGGGTATTCCGTAATAGGATCGGTTCAGTTGAGTGAAAGTATCCTTCGGGGTGTTTGTGAAAGCGAAAAAAGAAAAGAAAACTCGCAAGCTCAACCCAAGAGAGTGAATTTAAAATTACGGCTGGTCGCTGCTGGAAGGGAACACGGCAACCATGTTCCCTATCTCTGCGCCGCTCTTGTTTCGGGGCAAACCGGTTCACCCCCCGTCCTTGCCAGGGACACGGGGGGGCCAGTCAAGCCTCATACTCTTCGTCTCCCTCCAGGAGACCAAGCGGAGCCGTCCCGAACCTCGGGGGGCTCCGTAAGAGCGGTCGTGAGTCGGGCGTCCCCAGGAGCTGCCTGGAGACGCGACCGTAGCACAGCGCCACACCGCTGGAAGTCATAATGCGTCATTTTCAAGCTCCACGATAAAAAAGAAAAGACTGACTCTGTTTTCAAAGCATGGGGATTTCTGCAAACACAGCTTGGGGAACCAGGGGAGGGCAAAGGGGAGGAAGAAGAAAGCAAATCTGATGGCGAGTTGGACTCGGGGACTTCAAACGAGGACTCCCCTTCAGAAAAGGGGGTGGCTGCCCCCAAAAGCCTATATAAATTGAGGATTAGAAAATATAAGAACAAATAAGGGCTGAAGGACTCTGATGTGTGCCTGAAAAAAATGTTGAAATAACTTGGGGATGCTCTGGGGATCGCTATAAACACTTAAAGGGATGGTTAAATAATAATAAATTAGCATAACCGACTAAGTTCATTGTATTATTGATTGTTTTTTGAAAATAGCATGATGATAAGCTGAGATATTGATCTCCTACTCTTGGGTTTTTAGTTAGTTGTGGGTTTCTTTTCTGTTTCCCCTAGTTGTAGTTCCCTTCCCTATATTTTCTGTTGTAGTTTTGTAGTCTGCAAAAAAACCAATAAAAACCTCCCCCTAGGGGGATTGAAATTTTTTTAATTGCATTTGTATTTTTATAATGCTGTGAGCTGCCCCAGAGCCTTGAGGCTCGAGTGCATTTTTAAATAATACTAATTAAATAAATGACTGTATGGAGCCAGCAATATAGTCTGTCCTAAATGACTATGTATGTGTAATTTTCTTTGTCTAATGTAGTTTGACCCACATTTTCTCTCACCTGACTGGGTGAGAGAAAATGTGGGAAGTGAGTTTGCAAATTATGTTTTAGGAAGTGAGTTCGCATATTCTGTCTAGACTGCCTTTTGCCCCTTGGGATCTTCCATTTAAATGCTAAAGCCTGAGTTATCTGGAGAAGGTGTAGTTGCCCAGCTCCAGTGCCCAATGTCATTTATGACTTGCCTAGATCTAATTGGCCTATAAGTATTAGCAGGGGTCTTTTCGTAGAAAAAAGAGCTGCAGGAGATCATTAGCACATGGCATGCTAATGAGCTACTGGGCTATTAGCATATGCCACGCCCCCTGACATCACCGGAAGTGATGGCAGAAGGGGAAGCAAAAGGAGAAGGCATCTTCAAAAGCCTCCCCTCCCCTTCCCTTGGGGGGGGAAGCAAAGAGAGAAGGGGTTTAAACTCACCCAGTTTAAACTTTAAACCCCTTCTCACTAGAGTTGGGCCACAGCAGGAAAGACAGAAGGAAAGAGAGAGAGTAGAGAGAAGGAAAGAAGGAAGGAAAGAGGGAAAGAAACAGAAGGAAAGAAGGAGGGAAAGAAAGAGAAGGGAAGAAGGAGGGAAACGGAAAGGAGGAAAAAAGAGAAGAGAAGGCAGGAAAGAAAGAGGGAAAGGAGAGAAGGAAAGGAGGAAAAGAGAGGAAGGAACTGCCACCCCCACCTCCTCGGATCCCTTACTTACCGCTTCGGCGGGGGTCGGGGAAGCCGGCGGCGGGGCTCTCCAGGCGTCCCCCGAGCAGCAGCACTCCTGCATGGGCTGGGGGACGCGGCGACGGGGCTCTCCCATTCCCCAAGCCACTGCGCTCCCACTCGGGAGACGCGACGGGGAGCGCTCCCGTGTGGGCTGGGAAACTCGGGTGGGGCTCTCCCGGCCTCTCCTGAGCTGCAGCGCTCCCGCGTGGCTCAGTAAACCCGGGGCGGGGATTGCCGCCACGCGGGCTGCCGGAGCAGCGCTCCGGAGGGCTCCGGCCCAAAAAGACCCCTGATGTATTAGAGGCATGATTTGGTTACTGGAATGGGAGCTTTAGGATTTTCAGAAAAAAAGTCAGTGTGGGAATGGTGATGCTAGTTTTTACCTGATGCCTACAAGCTAGAGACTGGGGCTATACAGGCAATGAGGGGTCTAGAAGCCAACCACTAAGAAATATAAATTTTAAGAGCCATTTGGTAATTCCATATGAGCTGAGCAGAAAAGAAAAGAGCCAGCTAAAGTAACCACTTGTTTGCCTTTTTATGTGAGAGGTTTGCTTTTTTTATGATTCCTTGTACCAACTAATGTAAGCCACCCTGAGCCTGTTCGTGGGGAGGGCAGGATACAAACGGAATGAATGAATGAATGAATGAATGAACTCTCTCTGATTATAAAATGTTATGAAATAGGTTTTGTTGAAATGGTAGTAGGCTACACAGAGGCTGCAATCAGACACACTAAATAATCCACTTTTAATCCACTTTCAATGCACTTTCCAACTGGATTTTACATAGTAAAATCCAGTTGGAAAGTGCACTGAAAGTGGATTGAAAGTGGATTATTTAGTTTGTGTGACCGCATCCTCAGGCTTTGAGCCTAGATGGTTTAGTTATGGTAGGGTTACTATATTTTGAAAAGCAAAAAAGAGGACATATATCCCAACAGACTACTTCAAACAAGTGATCACAATGACAAATCTCGTTTTAAATACCCCTACTATTTAAGCTTTGATAATTGCTACTAACTAGGAATATTCCTAACCTTCCAACCCAAAAAGAGGACATTTTCATCAGGGTGTTTTGTTTTTTTTTAAACCGCCCACTACACAAAAAAGAGGTGGTAACCCTAGTTATGGGCACAAGGAGGGCTTAAATTCTCAGGATAGCAACAGGAACCTCAAGCTTTTATCAGAATGATCAAGTAGGTCCCAGACTTTAAAGCAGTCTTTCCCCCCCATGGCATTAGTTTTATTTTGGGTGTCCAAACCTCTCCTAGGATAATGGTAGTGGTGGCTAAGAAATGCTTCTTGTTGGCAGACTACACACTATACAGACTTGGGCTGAGCATTTATTTCTGGAGAACCAGTTTGGTGTAGTGGTTAAGTGTGTGGACTCTAATCTGGGAGAACCGGGTTTGATTCCCCACTCCTCCACTTGCACCTGGCTGGATGGCCTTGGGCAAGCCGTACCTCTGATAAGAGCTGTTCTTGAAAAAGAGCAGTTTCTGTCAGAGCTCTCTCAGCCCCACCTACCTCACAGGGTGTCTGTTGTGGGGAGGGGAAGGGAAAGGAGTTTGTAAGCCTCTCTCCTCTTCTTCTGTGGAAGTACACCTTGGGTCTTTCGGCAACAGAAAAATATAATCATAACTGGTGTCTGTGCAGTTCAACTTCTGTCTTTGAAGCAGTTTCCTTTTCAGTAATAACCTTTGGTTGTACTGATTAATGCAACTCAAGTTACCTTGTAACCATGGTTTGCAAATCCACTCCAAACTTCAGTCTGTGGTATATGAGAGAATTTGTTTCTTGTCACGTGACATGGCAAGTAAGACCAGAAAGGAAAAAGGAGTAGGGACACACTCTGAAGACGGAGTGGGAGGAAGCACATATTCAAGAAACCAGCCAATTGCAAGACATGGTTTGTTAGGAAACTATTTCCAGTGCAACCAGGACAAATAGAGACAGAAATCAGAGAACTTGTTCTCTCTCCTTTACAGTCATGACAACGCCCCCCCCCCCCCAGCAATGCTCCCTGTAAGCTGTGGATTCTTGTGAGCAAAAATTCAACTTTGTGAGCTACTGGCATTAAAGTTGTGAGCAAGCGATTTGGCTACTGCATAAATCAGTTTGCTTTGGAGCCATGCTTCCTGAGCTAAGAGAAAAATGTGTGAGCCGGAGTCTAAAAAACTGTGAGCTAACTTACACTAATTCAGCTTAGAGGGAACACTGCCCCCAGGTATTAAAGTGGTACCTGTCCCATGCATCTGATGGTTATACCAGATATCACTGTGTGATTTCCTGAACAGTAATGCAGAGCTTAGTTGTCAGTTTGGTTAATAATATAACCATCTCCTGCAAAGCGGGAAACTGAAAGTAGTTTTACGTTGATTACCTCAAAATATGAGAATTAGGCGCCTGCAGTTCGAAAGCAAGAAATTGCAAGTAGATAAATAGGTACCACTTCAGTGGGAAGGTAACAGTGTTCCGTGCGACTTGGTGTTTAGTCATGCCGGCCACATGACCACGGAAACGTCTTCGGACAGCGCTGGCTCTTCGGCTTTGAAATGGAGATGAGCACCGCAACCCTAGAGTCGGACTCGACTGGCTTTTGAGCAAGGGAATCTTTACCTTTATGCATCATCTAAATGGGGGGGGGGCTGTATTTTTTTTTCTTGTGACATTTTTAATTAATAATATGGGACTTTTTAAATTCACCCATGTGCTTTGGCACATAGGCATTGGATTTCTGAGCAGGAGCATGGGAATTATTTAGTACCTGTGTTAAGAAAAACAAAACAAGATATCCACCATCTTCAGTTTAGGCTTCTTGCTCAAGATCTATTGAACTGAGCCCAAATCACTGAGTTATCCACAGAAAAACATTCCTTAGATTTCACATAAGTGCTAGATGCTGATTCAGCTGCAAAACCAGTGCTGTTGCCATCTATTATTGCTGTTTGTTCCCTGGAGGTAACCCAAACCCATTTCTATGGGAGATTCCCTCATGTAGTACACTCACGTTTAACCAGAGCTAGCAAGAACACCATGTATTCACTTCATGCAAGATGCAAAACACAGGCTATAATCAAGCTTACCAAACAGCAATAATTTGTGGTTCCCATTGGCCCAAGTCCTCTACAAGTGCCAGATAACTCAGAGGAAGATCTCAATAGCATGGCAGTCATTGGAACAGCCAAGAGAAGTGCATGTGCTCCAGAGTTCTCCCTGGTCCATAACTCACTGCCACATGATAAATTCCCCATCCTCAGGAGAGAAGCCCTTTCAATTTAATATGAAGGATTCATCATGTCTCCTCTTGAGCCAGGGGAGGGGTGGCGAGTTCTCATGTTGTGGTAAAATAGAAGTAATGCGAGTTGTTTCTGCTTGCTTGTTCCAAAGCTCAGTAAGACATGAAAGACACATACACTCTTTTCTGAGACAGGGTTGATTTTATTACTGATTTATTTTACTGTCTTCACTTACATTATTTTCTTCTGTAGGTGCTGCCACTGTTACAAAGATGTACCAGGGTGCACTGATGGCGGCTAATGTGCACAACAACAATCATCTACCTCTACATAAAAGGATATGAGTTGTATGTGGCTCATCAGTAAGTTTAACACTGACAGTTCCACACTCTAAACACCCATCTGAAATTCCATGGGGAGAAGGTAACACTTTGGAGGACTCTTTCAGAGCTAAAAACAGTAGGCAAGGGAAGAGTAATTCGCCTACTTCTCCCTGCCACTTTTCTGCTCTAAACTGCCTTCTCCTAAAGCAGCTTTTCCTGATCGAAAAGAGCAATTTGGTTACTGTCACAAGCCCCTGCATTTGATGCACTCGGAGCTCAATTGGTCCTAATCCCAAATACTACAGTATTAGGATACATGTCATAGAATATTATGATAGTATTTTTAGGATAGGAAATAAATACAGATTTTTGTTGTTATTTGCCAGATAACTTGCTGACACTATTATCTATAAAGAACCCATAGCAGATATGTTAATAATTTTAAAATAAACAGAACTGTACTTCAGTTTCAAATACAAAGCCTCTCAGGTGTCTAGTACATGAACCTCTCACATGTCTAGTACACATGAATAGGCTAATTAAGAGGGTGAAGGCCTAACCACTTAAACCCTATCCATTTCACAGGGAAGGATTTGTGCAAAAGGTTCACACTCCTTGAAGATCAATGGGACTTAACTTTGAGTGCTTAACATTGACCATAATCAAACTTTTCAAAATTTATTATCAAAGAAAACATTTGTTGCTGTTGATTTTCCGGGTTGTGTGGCCATTCTCTTGGCATTGTAGAACCTGACATTTCACCAGTAGCTGTGACTGGCATCCTCAGAGGTATAACACAGAAAGATGGAGTACTCTCTGTGTCACGGTGAGAAGAGAAATGGTAGGCAGGTAATTCATATCTACTCCAGAAGGTGGGGTAGGGCTGAGTCATTATCTTGTAGGAGTTCCCCAGGCTATGAACATGCTAATGGAGGAGCTTTCCTGAGGAGGTTCTTTTGTATATGGATTGTTTCTTGAGGTTTCCTGTTTCTTGATGAGATTCTTTTGGCTGTTGAAATTCTAATCTTATCTATAGTGCTATTGTCAGATGTAGAGCCTTTTGTGTTTTTCAGGACAGGAAACCATGCCCTATTTATTTTTAAACTCTCTTCTTTCCTGTTGAAATTGTGTTTATGTTTATGAAAGCATTCTCTCTCACAGAAAACTAGAGACAAGACAAATGGGGCTATCATAATTTCCCCACATTTGGAAAAAAATTCTCCATGAGACATTTGTATGTGTGGATTATCCAGAAAGACATTTATGGTGACTTCTTAAAAGCCTTTTGACACAGTCACATAGAGCAATCAAACAACAGAGCACACACCTGCTTAGCTAAAGGAGGGAGATATTTATATTTGTTTATATTTGAATAAAAGTTGAGTAGGTATAACCAACAGCCTGTATTTATAGGCAAGATATAGAAATTCTGAGTCAAGATGTAGCAAATCTGGAATGTAATACCTTTACTAATTTTCAGTAGATGCATAAATGTTATAGGATTTCTATCAGTGTTTTTGTTGTAGCCTCTGCAGCCTGGGCTGCACTAATCCTGTGTTCAGCACTCTGTAGTGTGACCTCCACAACAGTCCCATGCTCAGATGCCAAAACACTCTGTTCTATTAATAATTCACCCCTCTCATCTAGCTGTGGATTATATTCTATAAAACTCACTGACATATGCTACAGTTTCTCTTTCTTTCATGCAAACTCAACATATATATATCCAGAAAGACATTTTAAAACAGGAGACAAATTATTTTAAGGTTACACCATTTGCAAATTTGCTGTTAAACATCCCAGTAATCAGTTCTGGCTTTATTGGTGATTGTTTTTTAAAAGGAAGCTGATTTTTCAAAAATTAATCTTTTAATCTAGAAAGCTTTATCACTAGTTTTCTTGTATGTTCAGTTTTCCTAATAAAGCTCAAGGAGGACCAGCCTAAGACCTAGTGATAGTTGAAACCTTAATTCATACCTCAAGAAAACAGTGTATTAGTATATTGCAACAAACAGAGTATTGGGACACTTTAAAAACTAACAGATGTCTTGTCCCATACATTTCCACAAACCAGAGCTCACTAAATCAGGAGTGGTTTCTGAACATTCATGTCACAGTACATCTATTAGTCTTCAAGGTGCTGCAAGATTTGTTGCTGTTTTGTTGAATTAGATGAGGAGTAGCCTGAATGGAACCGAAAGCCAACTGAGCATGAAGTAGATCTTCTCAGAGGAGTAAGGAACCCAAACCCGCAACAGATAAACCACAGGCTGAAATTAGCCACAGATCTACAACCCATGGCAACACTGGTGCAGGAGCCTTTCTTTATACCTGGAAGGGTCACAGATGCTTGGGAAACAATCTGTGAATGATCCAAAATAGTCAACAAGGGTAAATGAACCAGCTAAGACTTCCTGTCTTCTTGTATACAAATGTTATACTGGATAACCAGATTTATATGACAAGACTTCTGAATCTTGCTTTTGTGAACAAGCATGAGTCTTCGGGCTATTCAAATAGATATTTGCAATAGTATCTGCAATAGCCAGTGGACTATTTTTAATTTTGAATGTATTTAAAGTATTGGCATATTTAAAAGCAGCAATGGTCACCATTTATTTATCAGAAATAAAAAATTTCTTTAGATATTTATACCATGTGTTCTCTTCCAATGAGGACCCAAAGTGGCTTTCAAGTTTGTTTCCCCATCCTCTGTTTTATTCTCACAACAAAAATGATGTGAGGCAGATCAGGCTAAGAGGGTGTAATGAGCCCAAGGTTACTCAGCAAGCTTCCACGGCAAAGTGGGAGTTCAGATTATAACATGCTGATTATTATAATACAACAGATAATGAGAATTTTATTGCTGATGCCACAGAAAGGATAAACAAAGATTCCCGTCCCAAACACACTAACAGACAGACAAGCCCACTGACACATAGTCTCAAGGCTGCGGCCTTAAGAGTCACAGGAAGTACAGCTCAACCAATACACAGGGTCGCTAACCTCGAGGCAGGACCAGGAGTTCTCCCAGAATTACAACTGATCTCCAGACTACACAGATCAGTTCTCCTGGAGGAAATGGCTCCTTTCGAGGATGGACTCTATGGAATTGCATTCGTGCTGAACTCTCTCCCCAAACTACCTTCCCCAAGCACCACCTCCGAATCTCCAGTTGTTTACCAAACCAGAGCCGGCAACCGTACCAGCACACTAAGACTAAAAAGTCCTGTACGGGCCCCACTCAAATTCACAGGAGCTACCCTGGAGCATGCAAAAAAATCTGCATTATCCTTCAGGGGGAATAATTAATCTAGGGAAACTGTGGATCAGTACCTAAGCACATTATTACCATAGCTATTTTTTGACTTCTTAAAATGCAATGATGACTTTTATGCTTGAGATGGAATGACACATCCACATAAGGATCTTTTAGCATTTTTTTAAGTTAGTCTCATGTGATGATTTAAATCAACCCCGGAATGCAACACTTCCGAAATTGGATTTTCAGATAATCTAATAAAATGATACAAACAACTCTACAGCAGCAGTACTCTGACTTAATTAAATCAAAAGAAATTTTGTTTGTCTGCCCCAAGGAAATTACCTAGGTTGACAAACTGCCACACCAGATGATGTACTTCAGAATGCAGCTGATCTACACCTGTAATATCAGGCATAAAACAGAGGAAATGGCTTTGGAACCACCAGACACTGTTTGCCTGAACAACAGCGGAAATAAAAGGATTCTTCCCCGTCTCAGCTGTACTGGATTTTAATACCACTTTAATAACCAAAAGCTAGTGGCCACTTCCTGAGACACAGGTAACTGCAGAGTCAGCCACACAGATTCCTTTGATACATTCTGATATCACTTGGATCACTCAGATTGTCAGGATTTGCCATGTGTGCTTCAATCCCTCAAAAATAGCAAAACTCAACTTGAATTAAATATACTAAATACCATGCCAAGCTCATTTGGAATTAACTGGGGGGAAACTATAGGCTACAATCCCTCAAACACTTCCCTGGGAGTAAGTCCCACTAAATAAAATTGGACTTACTACCAAATAGATCTTCTCCAGGGGCACATTTTTGCCTTACAATAGCTCAAAGTACTCAGCAGTGCTTCACACTATTGTGTGAACTGCAGCAAATCAAAGTGTGTTTATATATAAATCACTTAAGAATTACCATCCCAAATTTTCAGTGCTCGTAACAAAATCTTGATAGAAACTGGAAACTTTCCCAAGATTGGTTATGAACAACTACAGATGAGGTAACCTATACACTCTCTCTCTCTCTCTAGAACTTCAGCTACTAAAATGCTTCACTCCCATTAAATCAAACTCATTTTTCTAAGGAGTCTAGTATTTCAGAACTGTGGACCAGTTTTGCTGTTACCTAGCAAAGCTAGCTAATGCTCATAAAATGTACCCTTCTACAAAGTTTATCTTGTATAAAACAGCCACTTCGCTTTTTCCAGTGCAAAGGAGAGTCATGCAGGTTATAAATGGCACTTAGCCAGCCTCACAGCAGCTTGTACAAACTGTAGCACCGCACCAGCACAGATGCACAGACACACATACATTGCAATAATGTACACCCAGCAGGAGAAATAAACATTTTTAATCCAGAAAAGAAGTAGTAACTTACCATTAATCAGTAGCACAAACATATTCTCTAGTCTGGTTTCACAAAGCACTCAGATCCAAGAACAAAAAATGAGGAAGCGTGAGTCTTTCATTCCGCTTCTGGCTCAGAAAGTGGGTGTAACTTGTGAAGTTTCATGCTAACTAGAGATGGGTCATTTGGGTGTGTTTGAAAGGTTCTCTCTCACCCACCTCCTCCCCTTTCTCCTCTCACTAGTTTGCATTTTCACACAGAGAAGAAAGCAGACACTTGGGATCTTTCTCAGCCTTTTAAGTTTCCCCAGTTCTAAGTAACCCAGAAAACCCCATCAAGGTCTCTTGAATTAAGAAACTGAAGCATATGTGAGTTTTGCTGGTAACTAATGGTATGGCAGACAGCCAGAGACAAACGAAGCATCCGAAATGGCAGCTTGGCTAATTTGAAAGGTTGTGTTCCAAACAGGGTTTCCAACTCCTGGTTGGGAAATCCCTGGAGATTTGGAGTGGGGCCTGGAGAAAGAGGAATCAGCAACGTATAAGGCCACTACAGAATCTACTCGCCAAAGCATTTGTTTCCCCCACCGCCCCAAGGAACTGATCTCTGTAGTCTGGAGATCAGTTGTAATTTCAGGAGAACTGCAGGCTCCACCCAAAGGCTGGCAACCATAGTTCCAAAGGCAACAGACTGAGGCCAAGGAATCATGAGGGGAAATCTAACAAGAAAAAACAGTGGTCCATTCTTTACAACAGAACTAGATTTAGAATCATGATATCCTTGCCAATCACTGCAAGTGAGATTTCGCATACTTTTAGTGAGAATATTGTGAGACAGTTGAATTTTCCTCAATAAAATTGGTTTAATCTGTGAAATATTAAGCTGAAATATATATTTAAATTATTCTCCCCCATACATAGTTCCCGTCTCTTTTTCGAATATTTTATGGTGCAAATTAATTAGGATCTAACTTAAACACATTTATTTGATTTTTAAAATGTGCCATGTTATGTGCCATATAGTGTCAGAATTTTTTTTCCCAGTAGGCAGCAGCTGACTAACTGAAATATTTGATTAGGAACAAAAATTCAACAAAGCATACTTAATGCAGTTTAAATTTTGCAAGATTTTTATACACCTCTGCAGGGCAATCACCAGTTTTGAAACTGCCGCATTTGATTGGTATTGTATTTGTACATCTATCTACATTTTTATCCTCTCATCCCACCAAGGAGCTCAGAGGGATACATGATCCCCTCCTTTTTCCTTTTTCTCCTGGCAACAACCTTGTGAGATAGATCAGACTAAGAGAGAGTAACTAGCCCAAGGTCACCCAGAGAGCTTCATGGCCAAACTCCGGACTAAGACACAAAACACCACAGTCCTAGTTCAGCATTTTAACGCATTCAATTATTACCTGTGTAAAGCAATGGTCTTTTAGAAATTTCTGATGGCAACCAGGGCCGGTGCCAGGTTTTTTTGCACACTAGGCGAGGCTACCTTCTGGCGTCCCCTCCCCATTCAGCCACCAATTTTCAAATTGGTGTCTATGCCACCTCCTCACTGGTGTGTGCTTCTAAACCCTGTCCTTCTAAGCCAGTTTGGTGCAGTGGTTAAGAGTGGTGGACTCTAATCTGAGACCCGGGTTTGATTCCCCACTCCTCCATATGCATCCAGCTGGGTGGCCTTGGGCCAGTCACAGCTCTATCAGAGCAGTTCTCTCAGAGGCCTCTCAGTCCCACAGGGTGTCTGTTGTGGGGAGAGGAAGGGATTGTAAGCTGCTCTGAGACTCCCAGTGAAGGGCAGGGTATAAATCCAAACCTCATTATTAGTCTTTGTCAGGCCACTGCAGCAGACTACATGAGCACAATCAGCTTCCCCAAAGCCTCACAAGAGCTAGCTGATCTCAGGGGACTCTCAGGCTGCCCCTCCAGCCTTGTTCCCTCCTACCCACCATTCTCCTGGCCGGGATAACCTGATGGATGGAAGAAAACTGTAACAATTAGCTCTATGTACTGTAATAAAGGAAATATACCACAGACACTGAGGTCTCCTCTAGATTTCTAACATATTAATTATATAAACACACATTACAGGCCACTAAATGCAAAACACAATCACCAAAAATAATGCACAAACTAGATAAAGTCTCGTATATAAAGGTTCAAGTAATCTCAGATCACTTCTACCACCCCCTCCCTGGTTTTTTACGAAGTTTTTTAAATCAATACTTCAAAAGCCAGAGGGGTCTAGTGCCTTTTACGCCAAGCATTAGTTTAAAGTAATATAAGACCACTAGCAGTAAAGCCCGTTGTGGAAATAAATACAATGAGATCTAGAAAGAGGCTCTGGGGGAGTGCTCTGGCTTTGGGCAAACAGTGTCATTTTGCTGTGGTGACCTCAGCAGGGTATAATGGCAGAGTCCACTGTTTTCTCCAGAGGAACTGATCTCTGCTCCCTGAAGAGCAGTTGTAATTTTGAGTGATCTGTAGCCCTCACCTGGAAATTGGCAACAATTGTTACCCAGGACGAAATGGCTGGTTTGGAGAGTGGCGTCTATGGCATTCTACCTGTCTGAGGTCCCACCCCTCCGCAAACCCCACCCTCTACAGGCTCCACCCCTCAAACCCCCAGGAATTTGCCAGCCTGGAGTTGGCAACCCCATCTCCTTCCCAGCTAACCATCAACCTACCATTATCTGCCCCTTTGACTTCAGCTGACTTCCGCCCTCCCTTCTGCAGAGCAATTGTAATTTTGAGTGGTCTCCAGCCCTCACCTGGAGATTGGCAACAATGGTTCCCCATGAGGGACTGAGTGGTTTGGAGGGTGGAGTCTATGGCATTGTACCTGTCTGAGGTCCCACCCCTCCTCAAACCTCACCCTCTTCAGGCTCCATCCCTCAAATCTCCAGGAATTTCCCATCGGGAGTTCAGCGAGGCCAGAACTCCAGAAGCCCTCCCATCATTGACACTTAGTTGTAAGGCATTCTGAGTGCTGGCTTGGACGGTACAGAAGTGGTGTCATGGGGCCAAGTACCCTGCTCCTGCCCCGGGGCCCACAGGACAAACCCTCCCCGCCAGCAGTGCCGTCACCCTGCAATGCACCCCAACACCCCAACTCACCAGCGTTGGCAGAGAAGGGAGGGACAGAGGGAGACACGGAGCCCGGCAGCAGCAGCAAAAAGGCGCCCCTGAGCACTCAGGAGGGAGAAACCGCCCAGAGAGCCATCCCTCCTTCGAAGTTCCCAAAGTTTATACTCACTAACTCAAGGTCAGGAAAGACCACACAGAATTGTCGCTGGCAGGCAGCAGCCACAAAGCAGCAGCAACCACAGTGTGAGTCCGGCGGCGCTGAGATGAGAAGGGCAGGCAGGGAGAAAGCCACGTGCAGAGCACCTGGAGACTGGCGCTGTGCAGCAGGGACGAACACAAGGCGGCGGAGGAAGGAGCGCAGGCGCAGCGGAAGTTAGAGAGGGTGGAGCACAGCACAGGGTCGGAAAGGGCGCCCCGGACGGGCTCTGCCGGACACTGCAGGCATGGGGAAAGAGCCTGGAGGGTGCCGGGGCAGCAGACGTGCCTCTGCGGTGACTGGGGGAGGCAGGTGCAGCAACAGTCCTTGGCGGGCAGGAGCAGCCCGGAAATGAGCAGCGGACGGCAGGCCAGCGCTCTAGGCAACCACCTAAATTTGGTCTATGACGGTCCAGGCCTGATGGCGACAAAGCAGTGGAATATATTCCACCCCACATCACTGGTGCAGTTCAGTAGGACTTAGGTGAAGTTCATTTTACATCACAAAATTTCAGCTACAGTACAAAACATTCAAGGAAACAGTTCTGTGTGAATGCTTTTCTCACAGAGAAAGCTTGCACTTCTGACTGTGGGATAAATGCAAACATGTCACCTTAATTATTAAAAAGAAGCATGCACACACATGCAAGCCACTTTCATTTTTTTATTTTTAACCTTCACACCCCACATCACAAAAGTTTCTATCTTAACCTTCTTTTCCACTGCTACATGCTCAGAAATAATCACTGTGATGACCTGAGACTTATTTCCACCACCCACAACTGAAGGAATACTTCTACCACAACACTAATACACAGAGGCCAACAAAGCAGAAAGTGGTGTCCTCATGGACAGAATGTATATAGGAGGCTGCAAAGTAAATTTCAAAAACTGTATTTTATGGACTACTATTTTCATTAGCAAATGTACACAGACATATTCCAGGAGTCTTGACCAGGAGCCTTCTATCTGCAGCCTGAAGTACTCATTGCTTCTGGCACTATCATGGTAGGAAACCAGATGGAATCACAGTGTAAATAACATAGTAAGTACAAAAAACAAGCACTGTCATATTTAAGCTACTATATGTTATATTAGATAAATTTACAAATTCCATTGGCATGAAGAGATAACAACAACAACACTAATCAAGGTTGTTATTGTGCTAGTACTGTGCATATTAATGCCCATGAATTAAGCTGGAACATTTTTAATACTCTCAGAATTATTTAACCTTACTGTTATAGAGAACATATATTATTAAGACTCACCTCTTGTTGCAATTCAACTTTTATACATGGAGCAAGCCAGTCCCTTTTCTTAAACAAGGACAAAACCTTCTATTTCATAGCTGGAACTATGCTCTGCCATAATACAAGCAACTTAGCCTTAAGTAGAAAATGTTTCATCTTAATTCATGGGCATTAATATGCACAATATTAGTACAATAACAACATTGATTAGTGTTGTTATTGCTATATCTTCCTGTCAATGACATTTGTAAATTTATCTAATATGAAGTATAGTAGCCTCAGTATTCCAGTGACCATCATGGTAGGAGCATCTGTGCCCTCAAGCTTTGTACTACCGGTATCCCTAGTTATTGAAACAACATCACCAACTTCCGGAGGAAATTTAAATTCTCACAGGAAATACCCCCCAGCAACCACTGCTGTACAACACTTATACACCAACATCCTCCACGAAGACAGGCTACAAGCTATGAGGAATGTTATCCCAGATAATACCATAGTCCAACTGGCCACCAAGCTTTGTAACTTTTTACTCATCCTCAAATAGTTCAAATTTGGAGATAGCTTGTCTCTTCAAGACAAAAACACTACAATGCATACCTACGTGGCTCCATGTTATGACAGCATATTCAGGGCTGTATTACAGCAAAACATACTCCATTCCTGTCCCCAGAGATGTGATATTCTGATAATAACATCTGGACTAGAGATGGGCACAAACTGGGGAAATGGTGATTCATTGGCGTTCATGCTTTGTTTGATTAAACGAACCACAAACTTACACAAACTTTCTGTTTCCTGAACCGGTTCATGGTTGGTTCGGTTCATGAGTTTGGGAGGAGGTAGAATAGCTCCACCCAGAAGTGAGCTCTGAAGGCATTTAAATGCTGTGGGAGCCCATCACTGGCCTGTAGCCCCACCCAAGTGAGCTCCAAAGATATTTAAATATAAAGGCCTTCTGATCTCACTCTTGGCACTTACTCGGGCCAGCCCGACTCAACTGAGCACCCAGAGTGAGCTCCAAAGGGCTATAAAGCCCTTCAGAGCTCACTCCAGCCAGCCCAATCTGGAGGTGGGCTCCGAAGGCATTTAAATGCCTTTGGAGCTCTCTCGGGTGGGGCCACGTACTGGTGGTGAACTCTGACAGCATTTAAATACCTTCAGAGCTCACTGCCAGGTGGCCCACCAGACCTGGAAGTAAGCTCTGAGGGCATTTAAATACCTTCAGAGCCCAAGAATGTGTCTCCCACGAATCTCCATGAAAATCATGGAGGTTCATGGGCGAATCGTGGGAGACACATTCTCCTGAACCCCTGGTTCATGAACCATGAGCCAACCTGGTTCGTGCTGAAACCAGGGTTCATTTTGGGGTTCGTGCCCATTCCTAATCTGGACCCATAGAAAATTACTCCTTGAGAAATTACATCATAACTTCAACAACCTCTATCAACCTAAGTCTGGATTAGTTCATGCAGTGTGTTCTCCTTCTTGACACCACAGTGCAATCCATGCAATGGACATATAAGTGCCACAATATAAATACAACAAATCCACCTACTGCTACTCATATCTACATACTTTGAGCTTCCACAGCATACCACACAACATCAACTACAGCCAAGCCCTTTGTCACAAAAGAGCTCACTGCAAGCAAAAGGGCTTACTCCTTATGAAGCAAAGAAAGAAAGCAGCAGCAGCAAACACTTGTGCTTGCTCTTTTCTTGCTTCTACATGATCTATAAATCAGTCCTAGATCTGAAGGTTTGAAAGAATTTGAATCTAGGCTTCACATACACATAATTTATACACATTGCAGGTATACGGTTTCCTCTGCAATACACATTAATCACTATGATAAATTTGACCACACACATATCCCATCTCCTGTTGAGGGAGAAACTTGATTTACAGGCTGTACTTATTTGAACAAATCATCCCAAAGTATTGTGAAGTTTGTTGTGTAACTGTAATGCACAAGACGGATATAGTGAACACCAGAACAGTGATGCATAGGATCCAAATGCCCTTACTTTGGGGATTCAGTCTGAAATGTCAGAAAGGCATTATGGCGACTCTTTAAAATTTTAGCATTAAGCACATTTATAAACTTCTTTTGCAATAAAAACCAATTAAGTGGAATGCTAAAATGAGAAAAATTATTTGGGGATTTAACAATTGCCATTTGCATTTGCCCTCATAATCTAAAAACCCTCTAAGAAGGAATGCCATTACTTCTGTGTTCTATATAATGCACAGCCTATTTCCATTACTAAATAAATACTTTATAATAACTACTTGGAAGAATGCAGAACTTTGTCTGATATGTCTGTAAAATTCTTCTCATTGCATGTCTTTCTTTTCCAACTTTAAATTGCAAACCACATTGATCATTCAGAGCAAGTAGGCATGTAGTGTTAACAACCTGACACATCAATGAATCCACAAAGTTCTGTAAGCCAAGTCTGCAAGCAAATGGTTGGACCAGTTATTTAAAACTACCCATACCATGGTGAATGCAAAATGAATGAATGGATATTGTCTGTTATCACAAGCAAGTATGTACCTTGGTAAATATGACAGTACTGAGAAAACACAGAATCCATGGACCTCTTGATCAGTAAAACCATTTTTGATTTCTTATAAATTTGTTTTGAGCTCTCTGTTTTCCTGAACTATCTTCATGCACCCCTTGGGCCTAGACTCCCATTTTTCCTAGATACAAACTGCAGTCCTAAGGGCACTTTCCTGGCAGTGAGCACATGGGACTTACTTCTGCATAGACCTGGTTAGGATTGCTCCCACAGTCATGGTTAGATGAACAATCAAAATACTAAGCTGCCTAGATATATTATCTATATCCTATTCTGCTTACTTTAACACTATACTTTACTAAGTATGGCCTGAAAGGGTATATAGCTATGTATCCTTTCAAACCATACTAAATTAGTGAAATATAGGTTCTGAGAGGCCCCCATAATAAATGTGGGCGGGGGGATCATGCTGGCATTCAAACTCCCAAAGGAAAAATCTGTCATAATTATATTTACCACTTTCCATTCCAGTATCTCAGTCTGCAAAAGTTGCTGTGTAAGTTATATGTCTTCCCTGGCCTTTGTGGATGTGACTGCTGAGTGGGAGTTTGATTTTGAAATGTGGAATAGTATCCTCAATGTGTGTACCAAATTTCATTCCAATATATTATTGTTCAGAAATACTGCCTTGAAATACAGTGCAGGAAAAGAGGGCTGGACCAACAATGAAGAAGAAAAAGAAGGTAAGAGATTGGATTTATACCCCACCCTTCACTACCCAAAGGAGTCTCAAAGTGACTTACAAACTCCTTTCCCTTCCCCTCCCCACAACAGACACCCTGTGAGGTACATGGGGCTGAGAGAGCTCTGACAGAAACTGGTTGTTTTTTTTCAAGAACAGCTGTGCCAGAATTATGGCTTGCCCAAGGTCATCCAGCAGGTGCAAGTGGAGGAGTGGGGAATCAAACCCGGTTCTCCCAGATTAGAGTCCGCGCACTTAACCAGTACACCAAACTTGCTCAATGGAGGAAAAGAAGAACAGCAAAAATGGAGCCATGGGAAAAAATAATAGTTTTATTCCATTATATTGCCCCCTATCTAGGGCCTTGAAATACAAACCAAGAAAGAAAAAGTGCTGAATGGTCAAGTTAAATCAAAAGTCTCACTTACAGCTCCCAGTAAAATAAATTCAATGGAAACTTTAACAACAACAAAAGAATGCATAGAATAAAATATGAAATATTATAGAATTGATCAGTGTTAGCCATGTGTTAGTGAAACAGACATTAAAATCTAACGTCTCATTTTGTGGGAAATTTCCCTGGCCTGCAGCTGATTTAGCTGCAGAAGAGCTTAATAAGATCATAGCTGTGCAGAAGACATGTTTTATGAATCGTAACTGAAGAAAATGTTTTGCATTTCTTAATTACATACTTTCTTAAATATACACACACACAATCTCAAAAGCAATGACCATTTCCCTCCTGTTATTCCACTGATCTCTCATCTATCTACACTGAGACATCTCTTGCCCTGCTATTCATCCCCTTTCCATTTGACACACACTATCTGCACAAGCCAAGATTCAAGAATCCAGTATTATCTCAGAGGCAACTGTAGGAGAAAAGAAATAAAAGCACCACAAGCAAAATCATCACAGGCCAAACTACATCAAGGCTGTACAATGCACAGAATTTGTCATTGTTTAATCTAAAGGGATGACTTACCTAAATTTGTAGCCAATACCATCTTGAAGAAGTCAGTACTTCATAGAGGTCTCCCCCTCAAAATCAGCTCAGAGACTCCAGTTGATACAGAACACCACAGCTCAGTTATTATCAGGAGCTAGACAGAGTATGCATATTAGGGGTGTACATTTGGTATAAACAGAACTGAATAAATACCTCAAAAATACCTTATTTGTATTTTTTGGTATTTATTCAGCCAAATGCAGATCAGACAATTTGATTTGGCTAACCATATAGCTGGCCCAAATAAAAGCCAATATTATTTGGCCTTTATTTGGGCCAGCTATATCACTGAGTCGTGCTGCTGCCACTAAAAAGAAACATCTCCAAGCTGCTGAGTTGCGCTACCGGTCATGGCTTGGAGAAGGCATTCCCTTCACATGCAGAGTTGTGCTATGGCAGCAGCACACCTCCATGAGTAAAGGGAGAAGGCATTTAACTTCCTACTGATATTGGGATTCAGTAATATCAGGAAATACCAATATTTTTTGGCTCCAATGGATCCGAATCTTAAAAAGCCAATTTTTTTTTGTGCACACCCCTAATGCATATTATTCCTATTCTGCAGTCATTCCATTGGCTGCCCTTTAGTTACCAGGCTCACTTTAAGGAATTGGTTATCAGTGTAAAACCTTCATGGCCTTGGTCCTTCATATCTGTGGGACCATCTCTCCCCCTATGCTATGCCACAACAGCTCTGTTCATCTGAGCAGGGCTATCTGCCAGTGCCCCCCTGCAAATGCACAAAATCAACAACTGTCCATTCTAGGGCTGCCATCTCCAGGTTGGGAAATTCCTCGAGATTTGTGAGTGGACCCTTGGAAGGACAGCATTTGGGGAGGGAAGGGAATGTGTTGTCATGTGTTGTCTGCAGAATGTGTTGTCTGCAGGAATGTGTTGTCATACATTCCACCCTCCAAAGCAGCCATTTCCTTCAGGGGAATTGATCTCTGTCATCTGGAGATCAGTTGTAATTCCAGGAAATCTCCAGGCCTCACCTGGGGTTTGGTAACCCTAGTCCATACTCATCCATTCTCTGTTCTGGCCCCCACTTTATGGAATGATCTGCGTGAAGTCAGGAAGGTTTCTACTTTCCTGGCTTTCCACAAACTATGCAAAACTGAATTATTCAAGAGGGCATTTTAACACAGATAAAACGGCTGTATTATAGCAAATGTTTCCAAAAGATGCCTGAGTAAAGGATACGGGACTTTCAGCTATTACTACTATGTTTAGCTTGTGCTGTCTATTCCTGCAAGGAGGACCCTACTATGTAATGTTTGGACTGTTCAGTGTGTCATGTCGATGTTTTGTTTCAGCGAGAAAGGTGAACCACAAATAATGTAAATACTTAAGCCCCCATTAAAACAACCAAAACTTATGGGATGGATCCAAAATTCAGTTTTTATTAATGGAAGGTACTTCTAGCAACAGAACAGAACTTTTCTACCTCCACTCTCCCAATGCAGCCCACCGTCCCCCTCCTCAAATGGATTTTGGGAGACTGGGAAGAGGACAGAAAAGTTCAGTTCCACTGATGTTAAATGCCTTCCACTGACAGAAATTCAGTCTGGATCCAACCCAAAGAATGCCACCTCATGCTGATCCAGAAATGTAGCCATTAAAGGCATCACAGTAATATACAGAAGTTCTATATCTAATAGACATTGTGGGTTGGGCAGGAGATGTTCAAGTGAGGAGAAACAAAACTGGGATAGGCATAGGTAACTAAAAATAGGTGAGAAGGAAGCAAGGAAAAAAATGTAGTAGAGAGAGGGAAAACAGTGGGAGTGGGAGCAAATGAGGGGAAGTAGGGCCAAGGGTGGGAGAAGCTGTATGGTAAGAGCCCCCCCCCCCACCGTAGGTCTTTGCAGGTTCCCTGTCATGGTATTCGAAATAGAAACCAGTATCCTGCTGATAATCACTTACATGAGCAAACACAACATAATTTTATGTTTGGTCCTAAAACATTAACATTTACCAACTGCAGCCAACCAAAATCAATTACTGAACGTCCATTTTAAACAGTTTTCAAATTTAAAAGCATTCAACAAGATGCTCTCAGCACTGCTTTTCCTCTCAGCACTTGTTTTCATTTGCACTCAGTCACAACAATTCGCACAGTTGAATCCAAATGACCTGCAACTTCCTACAGTAATTAGTTGTACCTGAGGTTCCTATATAAAAACATCAGCTTTTATTTTGCTCCACAAAGATTTCAGAAATGCAGATAAGAGAGTCGAGTGATATTTGACCTTTGGCTTCTTTAAATTGGGGGGGGGGGTGCTGCAACGCCTAACCTTATAATAGGAGGATGCACCTAAAATAAAACAAACAAAAGTTGTCTGGGGAATGAATGCAAATCTAAAAATGGAGCAAAACATCCTGAATGTATTTTATGCTGATACAGAGATTAATCCTGTTTAGCAAGTACAGTAGCCCAGTTTCCGGCTGGGACAGAAAATCGGTTTTTCTGTAGTTGCATTTCAACATTGTCTATAGCTATCCCTCCCCTCCAGTAAGAATCAGCTGTAAGCCAAGCAGACAGGTCTACAAGTGCAGCTGAACAAAGAGAGGTGATTCATACAGAAGACACATTACAGTCTGAGCATGTTCTAAAATCATGAGTGACACATTCCAGGCTGGGAAGATTCACAGAGTTTGACTGACAACACCCTTGCCATTCCAATAGCCCTTCAAGACAAAACAGTGGCTTGTCGGCTCATGCCCACTGTATGTTCAGAACAGGCCTTTCCAGACTCCATATCAAGCTATTGACTTAAGACAGTAAGACAGAAGCCTTCATATGGATTTTATGATAATGGAACAGGTTAGATTTAAATATTTTATTTTTTGCATCATACTAATCCTAGTGAAGACAGCCTGACTAGGCTGTACCTCATTGCATGACAACATATGCACACAATTGTTTAAAACACTCAAATAGAGTGGTGCGACTAAGGTAAGCCTTGAACATATTGCTAAAATGACAGTCTAATTTTAAAAATTACCTATTCAACAGGTTCCTTCTAGTCTCAGATTTTGAGTGGCAACTTATTTTGCGGTGGGCCACTTTCAGTGAAATGGATGAAGTAACTCCCCCATCCTAGTGATCTGCTGGTACATTCAATCACAGCATGTTATCTCTCCTCCTCTTCCCATTCCTGAAGAGATCACATACCATTTGCCTGACTCCAGTTATTCAAAAAGAAAGGCTGTATATTAGTAGAAAAAGGGAGACTGTGATGCATGGAAACTGGGGTGAGAGGACAGACAGCTATACCAAGAGGCCAACTTTGCTCTGGAAGCCATGTACATGGAAGAGCCATGGCCCATACATACCCCATCTCACAACTTCTCTCCTAACTCAAAAATGTCCATGATGCCCCCCCCCCCGGCTGCGCAGGCAACATAATTGCCTTTGTTCCCATTTTCAAGTTCTGCCTTAGTCCTGTTCTTATTTCATGCTATTTTCCATGCTTAGAAGATTTTTGTCCTCAACTGCCTGTAAAGCCATATCTGTTTTGTTAGCCTCTTAGCCAATTCCATCAGATCTGCTTCACGTGCACTTAGTCCTTTGTTCAAAACAGCACTATGATCCAGCTTCTCAAAACAGCTCATAAATTAGAAATCTTTTCTTTGTCCTCAATACGGATGATTAAAAAAAGAGATCACCTGCTGTGTATTCCCAATAAACATTTACCACAAGCAGAAGAAATAATGTGATAGCTTTTACTGCAGCAGAAAAGATCAAGAGTCCAGTGGCACCTTAAAGACTAACACAATTTGTGGCAGGGTATGAGCTTTCATGAGTCACTGCTCATTTCTTCAGCTTTTACGGGGCACCTTCTTCAGTACTGTGCAAAATGAATTTCAGCTAGAGAGCCTGGTCTAAGACTTGGCTGATTCCTACAGCCTGTTATTCCCCCCCCACACACACACACACACACCCTTAAAAAAAAAATTTAACCTGTTCTGGTACTTTAGCATCCTTTGGGAGGGGGAACCTTAAAAATCAATGCAAATAATTCCTATAATTCTTTGATAAATTCTTATAAATACCATCTCCAACAGAGCTCCTTACCCTAATTATGTTACAAGGCTACACTGCAGGGTATCCTCTTTCCCAGAGTTAACATGCTCTTCTAAATACAATCAGGCATCCTGCTCTTAATCAACATGATCGTGTCCATGGCAAAGAAGTTACTATCTGCTCCATGACACACAGAATAAGGGAGGGACGATGGAGTCATGGCAGAAGCATGTTTGAACAGAACACTCGGAAGAAACACGACTGAACCCTAATAAATGTCAGTAGGCTGTCACACCCTGAAACACCTGCTAATTAACTTCTGCATCATGACTTAACCCATTGTTTAAACCATACCACTTGGAGCAAAAGCAAGCCTGGGAATAATTTACAAGAGCATTTGAAATTCATGCCATCTTCTTCCTTGATTGAGCAAGGAAGTGGGGAATTGTCTTTAAAAAATAATCTAATCAAAATGTAGAATAAAAGACACACGGGTCAGAGCTCTCAAGGACATCCACTCCTTGATAAGAAAAATATTCCTAAATGCTATGCCACAAAAGGCCCACCCGCCTTTTGAAATGAATTAAATTGTTTAAGCCACTCTATGTGTAATCTTCCAAACTACTACACAACCAAGGTCTTAGGAAGGTACAGAATGGGCAAGTGGGGCCTTGGCCTCAACGACAAGGGCTGCTGTCCAGATGATATCTCTAGTGCCAACAACCAAGTCATGCAGCAAGGGTGTCTTTCCCATCCAGTC
The DNA here is from genome assembly GCF_001447785.1 of Gekko japonicus. Classification (NCBI taxonomy): domain Eukaryota; kingdom Metazoa; phylum Chordata; class Lepidosauria; order Squamata; family Gekkonidae; genus Gekko; species Gekko japonicus. The sequence continues at coordinate 78,964 of NW_015164289.1, forward strand.
AGAGGTCAGGATGACAGTCAGCTCTGCTGCTCTTGTTGGGTAGAGTCTGTTGTTTATGAAGTAACAGCATAAGCTTCAGTACCATCATTTAATATTTATACAGTTTAATATTTATAAAATGATATATTAGCATAACATACTCTTCATGAATGCAATAAAGCCTTTGGATAAGAGTTGGGTGTCCATCTGTTAACCACCAGAAGCATATATTTGCTATTCAAATTTCGAGTATAATTAGTAAATGATGATACATGATATATGCCCTGTTTACAAGGAAGAGTCTAAAAAAGAACATCCTTTCTGTAACCACCATTGTCAACATTTATCTCATCATTGCAAACTATTTTTATGGCCACCAAAAATCTTACTACCTAATTAATCCCACAACAGCTGGCAGAATAAGGGAAACTGGGGATCCAATGGCAGCTAAGTAATTTCCTAATCGCTGCATGGAGTGAGAATGGGAGCCACATGGATCTGTTACAACAAAGCATGGTTTGTCTTTAAGGGAAGGCTGTAGAATGCTTGAACTCACACCCTCCCTCCCATTTCATAGTAAGCCATTTGACTCACGAAGAAATGTTTGTTCTCTGACCTCCAAGCCTTGGTTTTAAATCACAGATTAGAACAAAAAAAGCGATTTGTACAAAACAACAAACTCTAATTTGTCACAAAAGCAGAGACATTTAATTTTCTTGCCACATGCGAAGGAAGGCGGAAGTAGCAGCATACATATCTAAGGATTCCCCAGGCTTGTTCCTGCAATAATAAACCCTGATTTGTTGAAACATGTGAAGCAGACCTGCTCTACCTGAAGGCAATGGCTATGATGGATCAAGGTGAAGAAATCTCTGTCCATGTGATCTGAGGCCATTACTTCGTGTTCTCAAAAGCCAGGGCAAGAAGGAATGATGGGAATCCCTCTCCCTCCCCACCATTAAATCTCAAACGTAAATCAACTAAATATATTTGTAAAGCAAGAAAGTACAAAATAATATTTTAGCATAGTAATCAACTTCCAAAAACAAGCATTCCCTCCACATTTGACTTTCCAGATTTCAAAGCTTGTTCATGTGTGTGTGTGTGTGCATGTGTATAATATAATGAAGTGCCAGCAAATGACAACTGATTTACAGCAACCCCACAATGAGGTTTTCAAGGCAAGAAATGAGCTGAGGTAGTTTGCCATTACATTTCCTCTCTGCATAGCAATCCTGGTCTTTCTTGTTGGTCACCTACCTAAGTACTAACCATGGTTAGTTTCTGACAAGCTCAAGATCAGCTTGGGCTACTGAGACTGCTACATAAATGCATTTATAAATACTATTATTATACATGTAAGTAGGTTGGTCATTAACGGCAGAATCTTTATTACTGTACCAATCTTATGCAGGGAAGGTAAACAGGCATGCAGCTAAATAAATAAGCAATGCAGTTATGGATTAACTAATCACTGTATAATTGTGTACGCTAGTAAGATTCTTCATTAAATGGCAGTGATTTTTGCTAACTAGTAATCCTGTCAACTCAGGTACAGCTTGGTGCCCTCCCTTTTGGCTTTTGCAGTTTAACCAGAATAAAAGCTGCCATAGTCCACTATTTACTACAAATAATGAAAATGAACACTTAAGAAACCCTGTTAAAAGCTGGGAGCCAGAATCATGCCAATCAAATAACTCTCTTTTACCTTTTATTGATGAACTATTTAAGGTGTTAAAAAGGAAGAATTGTAAAGCAGGGAGTTACTTATACTATTCTAAGAGAAATCAGAACTAGTCCATTCCCAGTTTTTATACAAGTAATTAAAAATCTTCCATTCCCTGTAAGGTCGACAAAAGGAGTTGTAATCTAAATAACATAGGTGAAAGGACGATTTAATGATCTGATATGAGCAGCTTTAACTAGACCAACTTTCCTTTCCTTTGGGATCATTGTTCTCACTATCTGAAGTGTTCTATTTGCTGTGAACTACAAGATAACCAAAGCAGGGACCACATACCAGAATCTCTCTTAGGAAGTTTTTCTTTTTTAATTTCAAAGGTTTAGATGTAAAATGACCAGCTAAGAATAAGAGAGAAATAACCACTTATGTGGTGACATTCAAAACTCAGTAATTTTTACATCAAAAATAATTCTGTGGAATAAATGGTTATACCCCAGAGAAGAAACGCAAAAACTGGAACTCGTTACAGTTCTGTTAACCACAGCAAAAACAGTTATAGCAAAAAAAAAATGGATAGAAAAAACATATACCTACAATTCAACAATGGTTTTCCAAAATCTGGAAATTTTTAATTTTGAATAAACTAGTTTTTTAAATCTCGAACCTTCCTATAGAAATTTACAATAAAAATGTTGTAGCAGTATGGTTTCCTTTAATTAGATATATGGCAGAAAACAATATTATACCTAACAATCCTCTGTATCAAGAGATTATATATTTTTAGTTTGTTATAACTGTATAATTTGAAAATTGATGACATGTTTGTTATAACGTTTGGAAATACAAAAGATTTTGGTTTGGATTTTGTTAATGTTGATAATTGGAAAATTTTTAAAAATTTAAATAAAAAAACTCAGTCATTTTTATTTTAATTAAAGTCAATACTTACAGATATTGGAGAGTAGGAACTCCATCTATTCCCTAACTTTAATCAAAGGCCAGGTATGCACTGTATAACCAAAGCCCTGGCCTATGATCAAACACATGGAAACTTCTAAGGCAGGTTACTTTATCACAATGGACTTGTTAAGGGAAGGTTATACAGAATATGTACCATAGAGTGGACAGTTGAATTCTGTATTTTTCCACCCTATTACGTATTCCTCTGTTATCTCATAGACTGAATTCACATATTTGATAACACATTATCATAATGATTCCCCTGTCCAGACAACACCACAATGTCCATTAGTGAGAATCCTTCCACAATGATAAAAAGGCCAAAAAAAAGTTACCATTTGACAAGGGAGAGAAAAAATACAACTAAAGAAAAAAAATAGAACATGGCCTATTTATTCCAAGGGCCTTACTGTGTGACACAGAGTGTTGGACTAGATGGGCCATTGGCCTGATGCAACATGGCTTCTTAGGGCATACATAGATATACAAGCTATTAAGAAGTAAACCCACTTAAAAAGGTTAGATAAGAGACCTAACTGATTTTGAAAAAATAATACTCAAAAGAAAGATCATCTATTAGGATGAATGTACAAACTTTTACTCCAATACGATACAGAAACTGAACAAATTAAAATGGACTCAAAATTTAGGGTGAGAAATAACATTTCAACAGTGGGAAAACTTATGGATGAGAGGCATAAAATTTACTGCGAGTCAAGCATTAAGAGAAAACTGGTATGATGTCCTTTCGATGGTATATAACCCTATCTAGCTCTATCTGATGTTGGGCAACCGGTCAGGCTCCGACCCAGAAGATCTGAACCGGGCACTACAGGCTGTGGCTGGGTGGCTCAGGCTGAGCCAGCTGAAACTAAACCCAGCGAAGACGGAGGTCCTGTGCCTGAGTCGGAGCAGACTGGGGTTGGGGCTCCCTCTCCCGACCTTCAATGGGGCCGTTGGTGCCAGCGTCGGAGGTTAGGAGTTTGGGAGTGCTCCTGGATCCCTCTTTAACTATGGAGGCCCAGGTGGCAGCCACTGCCAGATCGGCATTTTATCATCTTAGGCTGATTCAGCAGTTGGTTCCCTTCCTCGGACGCGATGACCTGGCTACAGTGATCCATGCAATGGTCACCTCAAGGTTAGACTACTGTAACACTCTCTACATGGGGCTGCCTTTGGCGCAGATCCGGAAGCTGCAGCTAGTGCAGAATGCTGTGGCCAGGCTGATAATGGGTCTCCCTGAGTGGGAGCACATCCAGCCTGGGCTGAAAGTGCTGCACTGGCTGCCAATAGCATACTGAATCCGTTTCAAAGTGCTGGTACTTACCTTTAAAGCCCTATATGACCAGGGTCCGACTTACCTGAGGGACCGCCTTTCCCCACATATACCACCAAGAGTACTTCGGTCCGGGGCACAACATCGCCTGGTGGTTCCAGGCCCCCGGGAGGCAAGGCTCGCCACGACAAGGGCCAGGTCCTTTTTCAGTGGCGGCCCCTACCTGGAGGAGATCAGGGCCCTGCAGGACTTTATGCAGTTCCGCAGGGCCTGCAAGACGGAGCTCTTCCACCAGGCTTTTACATAGGGGCCGCCACTACCACCACCACCAGTGATATGGACAACACTGAGGTTAAGGATGGTCCGGGAGGATCTGCCATAAGTTTTGTGCGACTGATATCACCGGACTTACTTGCTTGGGATCAGCTATAGGACAACATCATCCCCAGAGAACTGTCTGTTCACTATCATTGCACATATTCGGGGACCATCCTGCTTTCAATTGAGTATCATTGTTGCTTGTGATTGTTATTAATGTTTTTATTGCTTTTATCCTGTTTTATATGGGCTTTGCCCCTTGTAAGCCGCCCTTAGCTGGTTTCACGGGGAGGGCGGGGTAAAAATCCCAATAAATAAATAAATAAATAAACAAACAAACTCCTAAAGATATTAAAAATATGGACAAGAGCTATATAGGGACTTGCTGGTATAAGATGTTATTTCAATGATATATAACTCCTAAAGATATTAAATATATGGACAAGAACTATATAGGGACCTGCTGGAAATGTAAAGAGGCAGATGGCACCTTTTACCATGAGTGGTAGACCTGTAAAAAAGCAAGAAAATTTGAAAAGATATACATGTGGAGAAGATTTTAAAAATCAACTTTAAAATGAAATCAGAGACTATGTTATTGGGAATTGTGCCGGACAGTATTGAAAGAACACTTCATGAATTGCTTAGATACATGTTGACTGCAGACAGAATAATATGGGCAGCCAAATGGAAAGCTGAAGAATGCCCAAACAGTGAAAATTGAAGAGATAAAATGGCAGAATATGCGATCATGGCCAAATTTAAAAACTATATAAATAAAAGACCGGACTGAGAATTTGAAAAAAAATTGGAAAATTACTATGCTAATTATAAGAGTGACTTGTATTAAAGTTACTATAACGCTTTTTTATTTTTTCATGAGTATGCAATAATATAATGGCACTGATATAATTAAGGTTGTTATAGATAATACTACAATGGTATAAATATGTGTTCTCTGAAATGCTATATTCAAGACCATAAAAATAATTTTTGATGTGTAGATGAACCGAGTTTGTTATCCTTTTTATTTTTAAAAATGCTCTGAAAATGTACTCTTTGATTATAGTTTGATTACAACAACCATATTAGTATTAAGATGTAATAGAACATATAATGTAATAATCGATGTCTACGTTATTATTAATAGTAAGTAACTAATGGTAATAAAGGCTAGGTTTTAATAATAAATGTATACAGTATGTAAAAACCTTTTGAATATTATATGCATTTTAAATGTTTATGTTAAATGCTCTCTATTTACTCTGCTGTTGCTTGCCCTTGTTATGAATAAGTCATAGATTATTATAATATCTATATCTCCTCTTTTCCCTTTTTTCCTGTATCCCTATTTTAATTTAAAAAAAATAATCATTAAAAAGCTATTAAAAATAAAAAATAAGAAAATCCACTGAACTTGAAGTGGAACTAATCTGCCAAGTAAACTTCTCTTAGAGCCACTCTATTCAGCACATCTAATTTTCACATTCGTGATACTGGACAGCTGCCCAAATTCCACTGTGTTTCTAAATATATTGTTTCATTGGGGGTGGGGGGATTAACATGTTATTCCTTCATCAAAACACCCAAACTTTCACCATGCATACCAAAAGAAAACAGACTTAGTCCCAAACATTTCTGTTGACTGACATTGTTCCTAAAACACGTGACTTGAACCATGAGAATAAGGGCTCCAGAGCTAGGGGGAAAGTCTGGCCTGTATATCCAGAAACATCACATACATCACCTCTCCCAACAGTGTATAATTTAGGAAAGGGGGAGGTTGATGTGCATGTGACAAACACCCTCTGCCTATAGAATGTTAGTAAATGAGTTAGAATGGTCCTAGTGTATCTTTTCTCCTAACATTTTTATTTGCTATGTGCAGGGAAGTTCTTTTAATTAGTGTGGGGAGTCAAATGTTCAATTCCCCCAACCCCTGCTTGTTCCCAAAAAGTCTTACCATGCAATCTCTTTTTTTACTCTAGAGATCAACTTCTATACTTCTATGTCAAGGTTCTGGCCAGGGTTTTATTAGTGGTAAAGAGGTGAAATTAATTTCATGATGTAATTTTTTCCATCTTTAAGCAATGGCATGTACTGCAACTTTTTTTTTGTGGCCATCAAGTTGAAACCAACTTATACAGACTCCGTAGGGTTTTCCATACAAGAGACATTCAGAGGTGGGTTGCCATTGCCTCTCTCAGTGCCATGACTCTGGCATTCCTTGGTGGTCTCTCATCTAAATACTAACCGGGGCCAATCCTTCTTAGCTTCCAAGATCTGATAAGATCAGGCTAGCCTTGGCTATTCATATGAGGGCTACTACAACTACTAGACAAACAGAAAAGACTAATTGTGGGTCAGCATTCGTCATTGTGTATTTCTGCCATGGTTCGCAAGGATGCATGTGCCACATTCTGGCATGTAAGAAGGATCTTTTAGCAAAAGAGACTGGAATTCCTGTCTCTCTGAAGCCATCAATGAAGTTGCTCCCCAACATCCTCTCCGCTCCCCTCAAAAGTCATCCCTTGGTAGATTATGAAACTCGGGGGTGACACGATAACTCAGACAACTTGAACAAGTTTGGCAGTGCACTCCTCCTTCCCCTGCCCATGAGGTGGCAACACAGTCCGGAACTGGCTCAAGATAAATTCACATGCCATCTGGCGATTGCTTTTATGAATGTAATGAGTGATATATTTATTATCATTTTAACAATGTCTATGATGTGTTTTATCTCACTGTTGTCCATCGCCCAGAGCTCTGTGTACTCAGGGACTGGGCAATCCATACATTCAAATTATAAATATAAAATAAATAAGGTACACTTGCAAGCCATACTGTACATTCAGCTCCTTGGTAACATGTAAGTGGAGATTGCCCTCGTGGACTGAGCAGTGATAGAGGTAGGTATGGGTTGATGCACTCACTCATAGCAAAGGGCTATAGTCGAGGTCACCCACTTCGACAGTCTCTGAGAAGAGATTGCCCCACCCGTGCACGGGGAGGCATAGGCAACAAAAAGCCTTTGAGACCTCCTAAAGGGTTGCGTGCGGTGGAGATAAAAGGAGAGAGCTCTCCAGACATCGAGGCACTGTAAGGCTTTTTACAGAGCATCAGCCAGGTTCGGAAAGAAAGTGGGTAGAACAGAAGACTGAGACAGGTAAAAGACAGAAACTACTTTAGGGAGGAAGGCCGGGTCTGGTCTGAGAACAACTTTATCCTTGTGGAAAATCATACATGGAGGATCTGCGCTGAAGGCAGCAAGTTCTCCGACCCAGCGAACCGTTGTAATAGCGATCAAGAATGCTGTTTTCCATGAGAGGAGTCGAAGCTCTATCGAAGCCATGGGCTCAAATGGCTTAGCCATCAGTTGGGTCAAGACTACAGACAGGCTCTAGGATGGCACTATCAGCTTCCGAGGTGAAGGAGAGCTCTGAGAAAGGAGTTCGTGAGGCGGTGGGAGAACACCGTAGATCCTTGGATGAAAGGATGATGTGCCGAGATAGCAGCGAGTTGAACTTTCAGAGAAGAGTATGCAAGACCAGAGTCCCTTATGGAGACAATGTAAGAAAAAATATCCAACAAGGAGGCTCGAAGGAGTGCTGCAAGGCGTAGGATTGAAATCTCTTCCACTTCAATGGATAGGTGTTGCGGGTCGATGGTTTCCAGGCACTGAGAAACACCTCTGACACCACAGGTGGGAAGTTTACTGTAAGATCCTGCAAGCGGTGAGATTGAAAAATCCCAGATTGTGGTGGAAGATCCAGCCCCGATCTCAAGAGAGCAGATCCGGCACAGGAGGGAGCTGAAGGAACTGACCCCTGGACAAGCACAGGAGTTGAGGGAACCACAGTTGAGTGGCCACCAAGGAGTGATGAGGATGCAAGAGGTGGCATCCACTATAATTTTCTGAAGTACCCTGGAGATGAAACGGAGAGAAAAAAATAGAATAGGGTCTCAGTCCATCTGTGAAGGAAGGCATCTCCGAGGGAACGGGTGGATGGGGGGGCCTCAAGAAAAAAAGAGAGGGCATCGAGTGTTCTCCGGAGTTGCAAAGCCGTCTATGGTCGGGCGACCGAACTCGAGGAAAACAGGGCAAAGATACTGAGGGTGCAGAGACCACTCGTTGTCGTGAGGCGCAGATCGACTCAGACGATCGGCATTGATATTTTGAACACCGGGGATATGTATAGTCGATATGAAGATCGAATGTCGAAGACACCAAGTCCAGAAGCGCAGTCGCACAACAAAGACAAGCAGAGGCACTGCCTCCCTGGTTGTTTATGTAGAAGACAGTAGCAACATTGTCTGAAGCAACTTGAACAACCTTGCCCAACAGAAGGGGAAGGAATGAGATCAGGGCAAGATGAACAGTTACTGAATAGGTTTTCTTTGCAACAGAGTCAATCTTGCAGCCTTCACAATCCGGAGGAATAGACTGTCTAGGCTGCTTGGATTTTGAAGAGGAACAAATTATCATCAAATTCAGAGAAGGATGATTGAATAAGAATTTTCCAGAGGACTCCTGGATTTTGTAAATGTCATCATATCTTTTCTATATCAGAGGTACAGAAGCAGGGCGATCCCATGACTCCTTCAGCACTAGTACAGGAAGCAAAGGCAAAATTGTCGAGGGCAGCAAGTCTGCCTGGACCAGCTTATGGATGACATCGGTCACTGCCAGAGTGTCAGTGGAACCTTGCAATTGAAGAGCTGTAGCCATTCTGGTAATAAGCTCCAAATAGGCCTTGGGGCCTTCAGTTGGCAAAATAGAGCCCAATCATCGATCCTCGTCCTCAGTCAAAATAATGTCAGGGTCAAGATCACCTGATATGGAGCGGTCAGACACCGAGTCCAGGGATGGTGATCGAAGATGTTGAGACATATCCAGAGTGGTCTGGGTATCAGTACGTGGATGGTACCGAGGTTCTGATGGAGAATGCTTCGGGGCATTTGCTGACATCGACGCTGGTCAAGCTCCAGAAAATGAATCAAGGCTACAGAGAGCAATCATCGAGTGCGGGCTAGGATCGGACGGTGGTAACAGAAGTCAGTGTCTCGCAACTCCATGTAACGGTCCCAATGAGGAGTGGACGATCTGAACACAGGTGGTATGGTCTACGGTGCCTGATATCTGGAGACCAAGACCGATAATCGGACCGAGACTGAGACCGAGAGGGCAATCTACGATAGTCATATGCCCTGCGATCATAACGGGATTGAGGTGAACGGGATCAACTTCTCATGAAACGTTCCCTGTCATCCATAAGGTGGATAGGCAGGTGGGAGTCACGAGATGCAGAACGACGAGCTGTAGCCTGAGGAGAGCCACAAGGGGTAGAAGACTTCCACATCGGCGACTTAGAGTGTTGACCAGGTGTAATGCAGTCTACAGGGGATGACAGGGTCGGTGGTGGAGTCAAAGGTTGAAGTTTAGACTTCTGAAGATGTGGTGGTGCAGATAGGCAGGTGGGAGTCACGAGATGCAGAACGACGAGCTGTAGCCTGAGGAGAGCCACAAGGGGTAGAAGACTTCCGCATCGGCGACTTAAGAGTGTTGACCAGGTGTAATGCGGTCTACAGGGGATGACAGGGTCGGTGGCGGAGTCAAAGGTTGAAGTTTAGACTTCTGAAGATGCGATGGTGCAGAGGCCACTACTGGAGTCGAGGTCGAGAGACCAGAAATCACCACGGGATCGAGTTTCAGCACTAAAGCCGACTTCAAAGGGTTTGATTTGGCATTCTCAGGATGAGAAGAAGGCTTCTCCGGGGCCGAAGAGGCATGAGAAGCCGCCGAGGACATTGTAGGACGCAATGCGGCTTCCAAAAGTAGTGTTCAGAGTTGGGCCGCCCTATTCCTATGGGCCTGTCTAGTGAACTTGGCACAATGAGGGCATGAGTCAACCGGATGAAACTCCCCTAAGCAAATTAAACAGAGGTCGTGGCCATCGTTAGATGGGAGTTTAGCCGAGCAACGGTGACATGACTTAAAAAATAGGGTGCAGCCCATGCAAACACCTTCCTGACCAGAAAGAGAGGGGAGGGGGAAAGGACGAGGAAAGCAAAAGAACAAAAGAACATAGTAAAGCTGTCTTTTTCTTTTCTTTTCTTTTTGAAAGAACATAGTAAAGCTGTCTTTTTCTTCTTTTTTTAGAATAAAGATGAAAACAAAGGAAAGTCAAAGAAAGAAGTCATAGGAAAAAGGCCAAAAAGGAAAAAACTCAGCTGAGGCTAATTGAAGAGCGATCACAGCGAGGTGTGAACACGAAGGCAGTCAAAGAACTGATTGGGAGGCATCTCTCTCCCCTGCTCCAGGCACACGCAGTGCGTGTCTGCTCCCCAGGGCGGGAAGAGAGTCCATCAAAAAAGACTCCTGAGACAAGCTCTGGAACATTCTCCGATCGAGGTCGTGTGCAGGTGCCCAACCCATGTATTGGACTGCACAGAGACCATGACAAAAATCAGGACTACTAGCAACAAACTAGAGCAACAAACTAGAATAAAAGGTATTTAAGTATCCTTAAATAAAAGGACAAGAAAATAAGACATTTGTGAATTTTCTATAATGCTCACATAACTTCCTGTACAAAGTCAGGCCAGCATATTCAATAAGAGGGTAAAAGACTTTTATGACCCTCGTACAAAGCACCACCACACAGAAGAATTTATATAATCCTCAGTAGGAATCCACAATTTACATGGATGGCAAACATATCCCTTTCAAGCAATGGTTTAGCCATTTTAAGCAATGGTTACAACTAGTTGAAGAGAAATTAATTGGTACAACATGCCTTGCTTCTTTCATTTTTCCCCCAGGGACACTAAACAGATTAAATAATATGCCAGCTATTGCTAGCTCTTCATTATTAAAGCAGAGCACTGAGTTCAGAACAATTAGTTATCCTGCACGTGGGCTTGCATTTGGAGATATTCAGAGGTTCCCTTCTGCCAGGCTCTTCTGGAACTCCAGCTGGCAGGCAAAAAGCTGTCACTTGATTTGGTGGCATTTTGTTCTCTTTGTGCTTTCTTGGTGTATTGATGTGGGGGCAAGAGGGTGGTGTAAGCCAGCTCACACAGTGCTGTTCATTCTAGGAGAGTCACATTTATCCTCATGCGGAGGATCTGCCCTTTTTTTTGTTCCCTAGCAGTGCAATCCTTTCTAAGGCAGTGCAATACCTTTCTAAGGCCACTCACTCTGCTTAGGATTGCACTGCTGCAGACCACATCATTTCTAGAGCTGCAGTGATGTATAAAACCTGTTTAGCAGGAAAAAACCAGGTTGCTTACCTGTAACTGATGATCTTTGAGTGGTCATCTGTGCAGTCACACCCATGGGATTATGTACCTGTGCTGATCCGAATCGGTGGTATGCAAAGCTCACAAAGGGATTTTCGCGCCTGCCTCCCAGACATGTGCGGGAACCCCACTGCGCATGCCCAAGGAGGGGCGCGGACATCCCACCAGTTCCTTCTGACCGCTGTCATGTCAATAA
>NW_015164289.1:90744-91916 GCF_001447785.1 Gekko japonicus
CACTCGAAGATCACCAGTTACAGGTAAGCAACCTGTTTATCTTCTTCGTGTTCTCTGTGCATCACACCCATGGGAGATTGAAAAGCAGTGGCTCATCTGGAGGTGGGAGCTGTCGCAAATTCAATGCTCTGCTGACAAAAGGACTAGACGACCAAGGTCCACTCTGTGGTGTTCACGAACATCAACAGCGTAGTGCTTGACGAAGGTGTTCGGAGTAGAGCATGTCGCAGCCCCACAGATTGCCGACAGGGAAGCACCCTTCAAGAAGGCTGTAGACGTAGCCATGGATCTTGTGGAGTGCGCTCGCATAGGCAAGGGCAACGGGCGCTTAGCCAACGGGTAGCACAGCTTAATAGTCTCCACAATCCATTTGGAGAGATGTTCTGCCGAGATTTTTGTCCTGTGGAGTGACTGGAGTAGGAGACAAATAGGTGATTGTCCCTCCTACTTGAACGTGTCTTGTCCAGGTTAAAAAGTAGCACCCTCTTAACATCTAGTCCATGGAGGAGACACTGTTGGCCATCTTTCGGGCTAGGAAAGAAGTTCGACAAGAAGATCTCTGAGCTGACGTGAAACTCGGAGACCACTTTAGGCAGGAATGAGAAGTCAGGCACTAGTCTCACACTGTCCGGTAGGAAGGTAAGAAAGGGCGGGTCATGACAAAGGGCCACGAGTTCGCCCACAATAAGACCATAAGAGATGCAAATGCTGGATCAGCCCAAAGGCCCATCCAGTCCAACACTCTGTATCACACAGTGGCCAGAAATACCAGTGCCATCAGGAGGTCCACCAGTGGGGCCAGGACATTAGAAGCCATCCCACTGTTGACACCCCCCCAATTAGAAGCCATCCCACTGTTGACCCCCCCAAGCACCAAGATGACAGAGCATCACTTGCCCCAGAGTCCCTATCTATACCTTGTGGCTAATAGCCACTGATGGACCTCTGCTCCATATGCTTATCTAATTCCCTTTTGAAGCCGTCCATGCTTGTAGCCGCCACCACTTCCTGTGGCAGTGAATTCCATGTGTTAATCACTCTTTGGGTGAAGAAGTACTTCCTTTTATCCGTTCTAACCCGACCGCTCAGCAATTTCATGGCGTGCCCACCAGTTCTTTTATTGTGAGAAAGGGAGAAAAGTACCTCTTTCTCTACCTGCTCTTTCCCATGCA
>NW_015164289.1:94274-154152 GCF_001447785.1 Gekko japonicus
CCTTGCCCAGTCTCTTCCGCAATTTATAAGGACTTTTAGGGGCTGCTGCCTTTCTCTGAAAGAGAGTCCTCTCCGGAACATCCCGAGTCCAGCTCACCACTGGACTTGCTGTCCATCCCTTCTTTTTCTTCCTCCTCTGGCTCTCCCATCTGGACTCTTAAAAATTCCTGTGCTTTTAGAACAGAGTCAATCTTTTCTTTTTTTATCCTTGATTTTGAAGGTTACGCCTTCTGGAGTTAGCCATCTATATCCAATTGCATTTGTCTGAAGAAAAAGAATTAAATCTTTATATTTCTTTCTCCTTTGTCTTATTTCAAATGAAATGTCTTTCAGTACTCTGATGACATTCTCCCCAACTTTCAGGGGTGCTCCAGATACTGCCTTCAGGATTGCATCCCTCACATGCCTCTTCGAGAATCTTACCACAATTTCCCCAGGCAGATTATTTTTCTTTATATACCCAGAATATGACCTGTAGGCCACATCCATATCGCTTAGCAGAGATTCCGCCTTCATATCTGTCACTGGGGCCAATATTTCACTCATCATTTCCTTCAGATTCTCTCCCTTAGTCTCTGGCATGCCCTGGAAGCGAAGAATCATATTTGCCTTTTCTATTTGTAATTGTAGCAGCTGATCTTCTGTAGAAATTTGCTTCTTTTCCAGTTTTTGTAGTTTCTTCTTCACCTTTTGAGCAATGGCATCCACTTCTTTCACCTTCTCAGCTGTTTGATTCATCATTTTAATATTGCAGATGTGTTTTGATGTACAAGACTGGGAAAACCACATCTGTTCTATAAGCCAGTTTTTCGTCCAACTTAGCTTCCTCTAAAAAGGGCACTAACCATTCCATCCCACTTTTCACTAACAACATGGAAGGGGAATGGAAGTGAATCCCACCTGCTGCCCCTACACAATGCACTTCTGACTGGCGGCAGCCTTGGTTTGCCCAGAGAGATGCACTCTGCCTCCCCAAACACACACAGCCAAGTGCTCTATCAACAATCTTAACAGAAAAGGGAATGGAAGGAGCACAGACTGATGGCCTTTCTAAATACATTCTTGACTACCCATTTAATTTCAGCAGCTGGTTGAGAGGGAAGAGGAAAACAAAAAGATTCTGCTACAAAACAATAGGATCTAAGTCTGTGAGGGGGTTCTTTTCTTGAGGTTTATAATAGAAGAGGTCTGGCTCCCTGGAGATGACTCAGGAATTAAATGCCTTATGTGCTGGAGGTTTGCAAAACTAAGCCAGAACATGTAAATTAAATTGTCAACCTATGCCGATTTTATTAAAGGCAACATAAATGACTGTTATTGCTTTTATTGGGCATGCAATTTATGCACTGCAATCAGGACTCAGAAACTATAAATATGCAGGCCTTTCTATCTGCATTCTACATGAGCTTTAATGTGTGATGTAGCTCTGGGGGGGCAATTGGTTTTATGCTTCTAGTTGGGACTCTTGCTTCTTCTGTTGGCACAGTGGAGTTGATACAGCAGGGAAAATGACATCTAAATAAAGACCTTTTCTGCACAGAGTAGCTGATAACCCTGAGTTGTATCCCTAGAGTTACTGTTCATGAATGCACATCTTCAACTCCAAAATCAATTAACTTCAGATGCAGAATATTATGTACAAACTGCTAAGAGTCAGCTTTAGGAAAATAATTTCCCATTGGCTATTGGAACAAGGCCATCTCCCCTGGTTTTCTTACTGTCACTCTGCTCAAAAACAGCTTTACTTCCCTCCCCCAAATAGAAAGATCAAGGCAGAAATCACCGGTTTAATGTAAGGGGTTGTCACAAGCTGTCTGTGGGCTCCCCTAAGCTTCAGTCTCAGTTCAGTCATTCAAAAACAATTTCCCATGAGGAAGAAAGGTTCTCCAAAAATATGTACGAAATAAAGGATCCTGGAATGCTTTTTGACACTACAGTTCTGAATCCCCCCCCCCCCGAGACAGATAAAAATTGGAACTAGGGTTGCCAGCCTCCAGGTGGTAGCTGGAGATCTCCTGTTGTGACTGATTTCCAGATGACAGAGATCAGTTCATCTGGAGAAAGTGGCCACTATGGAAGGTGGACTCTATGGTATTATACCCTACTGAAGTCCCTCTCCTGCCCAAACCCTGCCCTCCTCAGGCTCCACCCCCAAAATCTCCAGGTATTTCTCAGGCTGGAGCTGGCAACCCTAATTGGAACTGGTTGTCCCCTTGTTGGCCTCAGAATAGGTGTGATGGCACTCAGAATGATGTAGGCATTCCTAAGGAGATGCAATCAATTGCTGCTGGAGTTCTACACTTTTTCGTAACACCTTCCATTCAACATGCCACACATTTGTTGACAGTGGAACAGCTTAACTAAACTGCTTAAAAACAATAGCCTTTTCAAAGAATAAAAAGGAAATGCTCTGATCTGCCAAAGAACTAGCTGGCACCTTGATCCTAAATATATTTGTTTGGCAGCAAGCTCTGTAGATCTCCAGGGAACTTAACTTAAGTGTGAATGTGTTTTAATGTTGCAGCTCTAGCTGCCAGATGTGCATTAGCATATCAGGCTGTTTTGTACATAATACATTAACTGAGAAGTATCATGGGAAGTTGAAATGACAAAAATCTAAGATTATCAGAACCATTGTTCTGAATGTATGCCTTAATTTCCCAGTAAGAATCTGCTACGTTCTCTGTACAAAATATCAGGGAAAATGGAGGAAACCCACCTTTGCATCAAACCTTTTTGTTATTAGCTTTTTATGGTAAATTATCTTTTACTATCTAGATTACATAAATACAATATCCAAAGCATATTCATCCATGTTAAAACATCTTCCTGGCATCACTAGCATTTTAGAAAGTGATATAGTATTGCGAACCACACTGAGAATGTTTAGACTTGGCTAGATATTTTAAATAACTAATTTGTGTTACACTGCATCTCTAGCACCAATCCTTGTGAGAAATTCCAAATCTTAAGCCTTTGCCTGAATGTCAAAAGAAGCTAAACTATTTTTATTCAAAGATCTGCTGTTGTGTTTTTATAGACTTTTATATACTCTTAATCTCTGCTTCAGTTGTATTACCTGCCTGATTCTGTGATCCATGCTTGCCTCAGACCATCCAGGGTTATCCTGCCTTTTGATGCAAGTATAAATAACAACTGTAGCATGGGGAAGAAACTATAGTATGGTGTTTAACGAGAACTATGATGGTGGCAGCATCAGAGCCAAAACAGTATCATACCTGGATGCATAGACAAAATGTTTCCATGGGAGATTACATTCGTGCTGTGAATTAAGGCTGCAATTCTATGCCTTACTAGGCAGAAATCCTATTAACATAGCAGAATTTCTGAGAAAGCATGTATTCGATCACACTGTAAATACTTTAAATGTTTCTTCTATGAGATGGGCTATAGCATAAGTTCCTCTATGCATCAATTATATTATTTTGTCACCAGCTTTCACTACAGGGTTCTTCAGCAGTGTCAGTTTTGCACGGAAGTCAGACAACCGTTTCCATGTTTTTCCTATAGCAGATGTCAGAGCTTTATAGGGTTGTCAGCCTTCAGGTGGGGCCTGGGGATCTCCCGCTTTTACAACTGATCTTCAGCTGACAGAGATTAGCTCCCCTGGAGAAAATGGCTGCTTTAAAGGGCATTGTACTATGGCATTGTACTATGCCGAGGTCCCCCCCACCCCACCCCTCCCCAAACCCCACCCTCTCCTGGCTCCACCCCCAAAGTCTCCAGGTATTTTCCAACCCAGACCTGACAACCCTAGAGCTTTATGGGTACATGCATGATGACGTACAATACTTGCCCCCACTGCCAGTTTACTTATTATTTATTAAAATATATTTACCCTGCCTTTCCTCTGGGTTCAAGGCAGCTTACAGTAATAATGTCAAAAATTACAAGTTAAAACCAAAAAAAAATTGCAACCCCAAATATCTCCACCCCAAAGATGCCTGCTACTCATAACCCATCAAAAGCCCCAGCAAAAACACCACTGCCTTCTAAAGATCTCCAGTGACAGGGCATCTCTTCAAGGAAGAGATATGGAACATGTGGAAGCAGGTCCTTCAGATATGTGGACCCCAAGCTATGAAGGGCTCTAAAGGCCATACAAGCATCTTGAATTGAACTCAGAAACAGACTGAAATCCAGTGTAACAAATTTAGAGTCCAGTGGCACCTTTAAGACCAACAAAGGTTTATTCAAGGTATGAGGTTTCTTGTAAAAAGCATGCTTTTTCAAATACATTGGAATGGTAGGTAAGGTTCAAACTTATAGACAGGGAGGCCTCAAAAAGTGCTGTTAAGTGACCTCATGCCTGGGAGGAGAGAATGGAGATTCTCAGTTTGCTTCCCACAATTGGAAAAGACACCTTTAGACAAATATCTGCTATTTATTACTTTACAACTGTTGACCTTATAACCTTAGCTTGTTATTTAGTTCTGACTTTGCATATCTTAAACATCATCATGTTACATGTTAATTTGCTGTTAAGTCCCTGTCTATAAGTTTGAACCTTATTAGCCTCCTATCTTGTCCTAACTACACTCTCAAAAATTGTATGTTAGTGAGTTATTCTAGAGTTGTTTAGTTTCTCAGGTGACTATTTTTTCAAGTTTTACTCCAATGTGTGATGTATGAAATAATGAATCGCCTCTGAGATGCTTTTCGCATGCCCCACAGGAGTAACCAAGAGGTTTTTTCTACAGTACTCATGTCTAACAATTGCGCAATACAGAATGTAGTGATTTAGATTACAGCTACATTTATCAGGATAAAAATATTTTCTCTCCATTGAAGCCATCTGGGTAGATTTTACAAGACTTTAATTCTAACAGGATTGAAGCAATATCAGAAATAGCTACGGGGCGACCCCGAGTGGCGGCCGGTGCTCAGCGAGGGCAGACGTGTGGGGAAGTTGCTCCACACCAAACTGCCTAAACTCAAGCCTTCTGGGGTTTTTTTCAACTCCCAAATATATTCCTGTAAAGGGATATTCAACAGGAGACTTAAACCGCACCAGAGAGAGTGGCTCTCTCTCTGGGTAGTTCTTGGTTTTGTCTCATAGCAGGAAAGTATGAGAAGCCTGCAAGGACTTTTTCTTTTTAGCTTGCGGAGCACAAGAGGAGTACAACGGACGGATAAAACATTTTCCATCTGTTTTCAAATGTTTCTTTACTTTTGCCTTGTAACCTTATACTTAATCTATCGATTTCAGCTACCAATAACATTTTATCTATTACCTCTTTTTTTGAAGGTACATTCTCCTCCTTCCACATTTTAGCTAGTAATAATTTAAAAGATCTGGCTCTCCTCCAGCGATAAAATGATGCAAAAATTATACAAGTTATTAATGGCGGATTATTTGATGGGGGAAATGGTGGAAGGAACAATGCTGACATGGTCGAAAGATTTAAAGAATATAATAGAACCAGAGCAATGGGTAAAAGTATGACAATCAATAAAATTAATTCAAGCAATCGCATACAAAGAGAACATATATAAAATGTTTTACAGATGGCATTGGATGCCAGAGAAAGTAGCAAAATGTTTTGCGAATTCCAACAGAAATTGTTGGAAATGTAAAAGTAATGTGGGTACTTATATGCATATGTGGTGGAGGTGTGATAAAGTACAAAGGTACTGGAAAAAAATTTATAGAATGGTCAATGAGATTATAGAAACACAAATACCATTTAAGCCAGAGATTGCTTTACTGAATATGATCCCAGATGAATTCAATAATACAGTTAAATATGTAATTGTATACTTCTTTACGGCACAGATCCTTTTAAACTTCCCCCTCAACAGAAAAATGGAGCTTGTACACCGATAAAACGGAGAGGATGGCAGAAGATGCAAAGTGAGTGGAATGATCTCAATGTGGGTGGGGAGTTACCTTTGAGGGGCAGCAAAAGGGCGGGGAGGATCTGAGGGAATCTGTACACTTTTGAATTACCTTTGGCTTGGAAGCAAAACAAGAGAAAAATCAGCACAAAAGTTCTCTCAGAAAACTCAGGGAAACATTGACCAGAATGCGAACTGAGTGCTGAAGGGAGGAAAATCAATGCAGAACGACTAAGAAAACCTGGCAGACATGCATGGTGAAAGCGAGAGAAACCACCCATGCATAAAAGGCCTAAGAATGGAGTTGAATCCAAACACACACCCATGCAAACAAATGTGTCTTTTGCCAGCTTGAGTATTTTAAAAATAAAGATGAGTAACATTCATACAATGTTATGCTGTCAAAAGTCCTAACAAAATATCTGGTTTCCATAACACTTTGTTATGACAATTACCTTCTAAGGGAATGCTAGATCTTTTATATTTAAAATTAAACCTGTCACAAAACATTTTTTGGCCCCCCGGAGGGGATTTTTTATTGCATTTTTAAATTAAACTACAAAGTAAAATGGAAGTAGAGAAAGGGGACTACATTTAAGGAGAAATAAAAGAATAACCACTACTAACTAAAAATCCAAGAGAGGAGATCATTACAACTGCTTTAGTAAAAACGTTTTTCTTAAAACACTAGTTTCTTTTGAACTTAGTCAAACATGCTAAAATATCTTTTAAGTCTTAAATTTAACTATTAGAGAAAACCCCCAGAGCATCTCATTATTAAAAACTATACTTTCAAAGGCACAAATCAGAATCCTTCAGCCTTCATTTTTTCTTATCTTGTCTTTTCCTCAGTTTGTATGGACTTTTAGGGGCAGCCACCCCTTTTTCAGAAAGAGAGTCCTCCCTGGAAGTCCCCAAGACCAACTCGTTACTGGACTTGCTGTCCTTCTCCTCTTTATCCGCCTACTCTGGCTCACCCATCTGGATTCTCAAAAACTGCTGTGCTTTGGAAACAGAGTCAATCTTTTCTTTTTTGTCCTGAAGTTTGAAAATTACGCCCTCCGGAGTTAACCACCTGTACACGATTGCATTTGTTTGAAGAAAAAGAATTAACTCTTTATATTTCTTTCTCCGTTGTCTTATTTCAAATGGGATGTCTTTCAAAATTCTAATAGTATTGTCCCCAATTTTCAAAGGTGACCCTGCAGTCACTCTCAGGATAGAATCCCTCATGCGCCTCTTAAAAAAATCTGATTATTATTTCCCCAGGCAGATTATTTTTCTTTATGAATACAGAATAGGACCTGTAGGCCACATCCATCTCACTCATAAGGTATTCTGCCTTGAAATCTGTCACTGGGGCCAATGCTTCACTCATTATTTGCTTCAGATTTTCACCTTTGGAT
Organism: Gekko japonicus; assembly: GCF_001447785.1. Taxonomy (NCBI): domain Eukaryota; kingdom Metazoa; phylum Chordata; class Lepidosauria; order Squamata; family Gekkonidae; genus Gekko; species Gekko japonicus. The sequence goes on from NW_015164289.1 coordinate 101,540, forward strand.
TCTGGGACACCTTGGAATCAGAGGACCAGGTTTGCCTTCTCCATTTGCAGCTGCAAAAGTTGTTCTTCTGTAGAAACTTGCTTCTTTTCCAATTTTTGAACCTTTTTCTTCACCTTTTGAGTACTGGCATTGGACACCAGAGAAAGTAGCAAAATGTCATTTCACTTTCTTAGCTGTTTGCTCCATAATCTTGTCTCATTCAATTGTAGCTGCTGAGTACTGATGCCTTGGTTCATCGTTGACAACTGTTCCTTGAGATTTGTCATCTGGTCCATCAGAGGGTGCAGGGATTCAGCCAACATTTTAGCCAGCTCGGTGGTTTCTTCTGGGCGAGGGCTCTCAACTACTTTTGCTTTTGAAATCTTTTCTTTCTCCATCCTCTTCCCTGCCATCTTTATGGATTGTTTACTCTCCGAAAGTTTGCTAAAGTCTCGGAATATGTGCTCATATGCTCATCCGCACCCTGTTAAGTCTCTCCCAATAGATTTCAGCACTTTTACTTCTGCTCCCCCCTTGGTTTTCGCTTTTTATTTCATGCGCATGGGAGGGGCCCGTCCCCCACTCGCTTTACTCTCTAGTCCATGTGGCGGGAGCTTTCTTTTTAGCTTGTCAATTGCTCTCTATTCCGACTCACAGTTCATGGTCGCTCTTGCAACCTTGCTGTAGCTCCGTTTAAACCGCTCAATCTCCAGTGCTTGTCCTGGTTGGCGCCACTAGTTCCATACAAACACACAACAGGAGGACCATCAGGACAGAGAAGCGCCTCAATTCCCCATCATCACGCTGGCAAAGACGCCACCTCTCAAAAGTCCCATGGCTAGGAGCCTTTCAACCAGGCTCCGGGGGGGGGGGAGTGAGACGTCGCCCCCCTCCTTTCTGCTGGTGTACAGATTTCATCCCCGGGAGGTCCGGGATATGAGTTTGCTCAGCATGACGCCATAAACCGGAAGTGTCACCATAAACCGGATGCAAATAATATCAAATCCTAGTCAGGGTCAACTGTAGGTTTATTTTCCTTTTATTATAGAGTTGCTATCTTGTTGCATAACAAATTGCTATCACATGCTAGAAAAGTGGATTCCTAACCCATTATTTTATATCACTCCCAGATCGCTCTCTCTGTCATTTTTTTAAAAAACAGATTTTATTGGTTTCATAGAAAGATACTACAGAAAAACGAAAAAATGACAAAAGAAACAGAATAGAAAGCGTATAAAAGAATGGATACTATACTCATACATTAGCTTAAATTACAGTATACTTGTAGACTCTAAATCTTCTACCCCATGTCTGTAAAATTTTTGTTATAATTCATGATTTAAATTCTGCAAGATAATTTTGCATCCAATTATAAAATCTCGCCCATTTTCTTTCAAAATTCCCTTCTTGTTTTTCATGTAATTGTAAAGTTAACTTATCCATTTCTGCCGCATCTAACAACCGGAAAATTAGTTCTTCCTTTGTTGGTGTCTCTTCTTTTCCCCAGTGTTTTGCATATAAAATTCTAGCTGTTGTTACAATCTGTATAATAATATATACATCTTGCCTGTTAAAATTTTGTGGAACCATATTTAATAAAAACAATTCTGGTATGAAAGGTACATTTGTGTCAAGTATTTTTTTTACTATCTCATGTATCCATATCCAATATTTTTAACAACATCACATGTCCACCACATATGGTAAAAATTTTCAGGTGTCATATGCCATCTATAAAACATTTTATATATGTTTTCCTTATAAGACACAGCTTTAGGGAGTTTTATATTAACTTTCCATACATTTTCCTACCTATTGTTCTAATGGTATGCTATGACCTATATTTTGTGCCAATTTAACCATTGCTTCTTTTACCACCTCATCTTGCATTTTCATGTCTAATAACAATTTATAAAAAAGTTTTATATATTTCCCTTCAACACACCACAAAATTTATATATTTCCCTTCAACACACCACAAAATTTTGTCTATTTCTACAGGTACATCACAGAATCCCATCATTTTATTTTTCACATATCTAAAATCTATTTGGGCTCTTTCTTACCAATTCAAGTTAATACCTTTTTCTTTTAGCTTTTCTTGTTGAATTGGTTTGTTTTGGCTATCTAACAAGTCTTGATATCTCCATAACTGTTCCTTTGTGAATGTCTTTGGATTTGAAAAAGCTTCTAATGGAGAGAACCATTTTGGTCAGCAAATGCTTGTAATTTATAATTTCCTTTAAGTCTGGGTCCTGATTGATCCTGATGAATTATTTTAGACAAAACCTTTTTCAGTCTACTTGCCAAGATAGATACATACATTTTATAATCTACATTAAGAAGAGAAATTGGTCGATAATTTTTACTTTCGCTTTCATCTGTGTCCGCTTTGTGTATTAATGTGATCAGTGCTTGATTCCACGACTCTGGTAGTTTCTTCTGTTCAAATATATTTTGAATGGTATTTTTCAATGGTAATACAATTTGGTCTTCAAATATCTGGTAAAATTCTGCAGGTAAGCCATCTGGATCTGGAGTTTTTTTCTAAAAAGGAAATTGGGTCATTTAATATTTTCCTTTGATCCTCTGTAAAAAAAATTAATTATATTTTTGTAGAAAATCCCTAATCTGTTCTTGGTTGGAGCTTGCTTCTTGGTACAGGTTACTATAAAACCCTTCTACAATATCCTTTATTTCATTATGGATATTTTTTCTTCACCTTTTTTATTTTTAATGTATTTATGTTTCTTATTTATTTGTTTCTGCAATTTGTATGCCAACCATCTTGTAAGTTTATTAGCATTTTCAAAATAATTTTGTTTTGCGTACATTATTTTCTTTGCTATTTCTTGCATCAACATACAATTGAATTAGTGTTGTAAATTCTTAATCTTTATCGTATATGTTCTGTTGTTATTCAATCTGGGTAAATTTCTGCTTCTTTTTCTCTTCACCCACACATTTTGTCTAATGAACCATCCTCTCACATAGGCTTTAAAAACATCCCAAATTATATCTTGGGAACTCTCTGGTTGGGTATTTGCCTTAAAGAATTCTTGAAAATCTTCTTTGGATCTCTTAGTAAATTCTGTATCTTTTAATAACCATAAATTCATTGTCCATCTGTATCCTGTAAAGTTAAAAGCAAAGGATTGTGATCTGCATATGACAAAGGGAGAATTTCTACTACTATGATATCATTTACGATATTGGTTGATATCCATGCCATGTCCAATCTTGACCATGATTTATGTCTTGCTGTAAAGAAGGTATATTCTTTCTTATTAATATTTCTTATTCTCCAGGCATCCACTAGTGTGTGCTCTTCTGTCAATTGTAAAAAGGAATTTGGTAATTCATTAACTTTCTTCTGTTTCCCCGTTTGTCTCCTTCTATCCAGGCTTTTGTCAAACACTACACTGTAATCTCTAATAATACAAATTTCCTCCTAATTTTGGTTTGCAGTAATTTTCTGTAAAGCCTTGAAAACTTCTTCCTGTTGTTGATTTGGTGCATATACATTGACAATCAAAGTTGTTTTAGCTTGTCTCTGTATTTTAACTATCACAACTTTTCCATCTTCTGATTCATATGTCAAATCTGGGTGTAAATGTTCTTTTACATAAGTAGCCACTCGTCTCTTTTTCCCTTGTCTATCCGCTGATCCAAAAAGAATTCCATTTTTTTGCTTCTAAATACTTTTTATCTGAATATTTAATATGAGTTTCTTGTAAGCAAACTACGTCTACTTGCATCTTCTTGATTTGTTGGAATATTTGTTTTCTTTTTTGTGGAGCATTAACATTAACGGAAATTATTTTTATCTTCTTCCTATCCATCTTTAGCTTCTTTTTTGTCTTTGATTCCAGTTCTATTCTTTTCTTGTAGTCTTGTTACTATGACGTGGTATTTCCTTAATTTTTTCCCTTATCTTCTTTGTTTTGGGTCCTGTTGCACCTTTATCCTGTTGATCTTCTTCTTCCTCTTCATCTATTCCTCTTCTCCCTCTTCTTCTTTGGCTCCCAAGTCTTCTCCATATTTTTTAGGAAATCTTCCACTTTAAATATCAAGTTTATCCTGTATCTTTTACTTTGAAAAATGAAGAAAATGACTTCAGGGAGCAACCATCCATAAGTTATTCCATTCTCTCTTAATAGTCTTGTCAGTTGGGAGTAGCTTCTTCTCTTTTCTCTCACTCTCCATGGAATCTCCTTCAAAATTGGGATTTCTGTCTCTTGCACATAAAGTCTATTTCCACAAGGTATAATTTGTAAATCCACGAGGAAAGAGTTATAATCCCAATAACTTTTATTATGCAAAATGTCAGAAGTTCCCAGATCAAATATAGTTAAAATTTTATACTCCAAAAATATATATAGATTGTAAATCCACAAGAAGTGAGATATATTCCCAAAATATTTTTCTTCTTACAAATTCAGGCTTCTTTCAAGCCCTAATTCTTTGACCATTAAAAAAGCACAGAAAGATAAAAAAGACCTTACCAAGGGAAATTATTAATTATTATTCCAGTAACCAGCTCCATTAAAATGGTGCACACAGAAAAAAACAAAAGAAAAAAGATAGGTAATCCACAAAGCCAAGGCAAAAGACAAAAATAATCCACTGAATCCAGATTGGTGCCCAGTTCAAATAACTCAGTTAAATGCTACTTAAATGCTAATAAGTATCAAAGTCAGGAGTCTTCCAAGAAGAAACAATTTTTCCACTAAAAGAGAAAAAGTTTCAAACTTTCCAGATGTATTCAAACCCGTTCCTTTCCTTTGCACAGTTTAAATTGCCTGAGCTGCACATCCAGCCGAAAACATGGGGGCAGGAATCCTCCACCCGCCTCTCTCTCCTCAGATCTTTAAATTTTAAATGAGGTTTCTCCAGACAGCGGGAGGAAGAAGAAAGAAGAAATGATTTTTCCACAAAAAGAAAAAAGAATTCAAACTTTCCAGCTATATTCAAACTAGCTCCTTTACTTTGCACAGTTTAAATCGCCTGAGTTGCACTTCCAGCCAAAAACATGGGGGGGGGGGAATCCTCCACCCACCTCTCTCCACTCAGGTCTTTAAATTTTAAATGAGGTTTCTCCAAACAGTGGGAGGAAGAAGAAAGAAGAAACATTTTTTTCCACAAAAAGAGAAAAGGATTCAAACTTTACAGTTGTATTCAAACCAGTTCCTTTCCTTTGCATAGTTTATATCACCTGAGCTGCACTTCCAAGCCAAAAACCTGGGGGGGGGGATCCTCCACCCGCCCCTCTCTGATCAGGTCTTTACATTTTAAATGGGGTTTCTCCAAACAGCAAATCACTTCGAAGTTACAATAAAATAGTTAGGTTGGGCAGTCCAGTTACTCACAGCAAGTTAGATAAAGATGATAGTTGAGATTCTCTAGTTGGATTATAGCTCCGAAGATTGGTCGTTCGCGCCTCTGCGCTCAATGGCTGCCCATGAGTGCTTCCTTCCTGGTTCCTGCTATAGAGCAGTGAGGGGTCTACTCGGGTGCCGCCACACCAGAGAGCACCAAATCAAGCTCCCGGCAAGAGCGTCTCTCCGAGACAGCTCTTTGGGAGATTGGATCGTTTCAATTCTCCCACTGGGGCCAGGAGGCTCAGGGACTCCTTGGGAATCACCCGGAAGCCCTCTGACGATGGCGTGCTACAAACTGGACCCTACTTGAGAGTATCTCTCTCTCTCTAGTTTTCAAGGCAGGAGATGAACAGAGATGATTTGCCTACCTCTGCAGGAAATAGCAACCCTGGACTTCCTTGGTGATCTCCCAACCAAGTACAAACCAGGGCCAATCCTGCTTAGCTTCTGAGATCAGGATAGCTTGGGCCTTCCAGGTCAGCATACCTATAAGCATATACATAACCATTAGCTAGCTAGCTAGCTTGTTTTATTTGTTTATTTACTTCACATACACCCCACCTTTCTTCCCTATGGTGACCTAAAGTGGATTTCCTTGTTCCCTTCCATTGTACCTTCACAACTACCCTGTAAAATAGGTTAGGCTGAGAGTATGTGATTGGCCTAGGATCAACCAGGAGCTTTCGGGAAAAAGTAGGAGTTTGAACCTGGGTTCAAGATTTTATTTCAGCTCTCCAATCATGGAAGCGATGGTCCGCCCTCTCCTAAAAAAAAATCTCTGGACCCAGCCAAATTGGCTAATTACCGGCCGATCTCCAGTTTTCCCTATTTGGGCAAATTAATCAAGAGGGCAGTGGCAATACAGTTACAGGGCTTTATGGATGACACTTCCATGTTAGATCCCTTCCAGCCCAGCTTTTTCCTGGGACACAGGACAGAGACGGCCTTGGTCGCTCTGACTGATTACCTCTGGAGGCATCTGGATCGGGGCAGTTCAGCAGTGCTGTTGCTGTTGGACCTGTCAGCCGCATATGACAACCATCAGTTACTGATCCACCGCCTCACCGACATGGGTATTCAGGGGCTTGCCTTGCAGTGGCTTGCTTCCTTTCTCCAAGGTCAGGGACAAAGGGTGGCGCTAGGGGAACAGCAGTCCAGTAGGCACCCACTGGAGTGTGGTGTGCCTCAGGGGTCAGTGTTTTCCCCAATGCTATTTAACATCTATATGCTCCCCCTTGCCCAGATAGCCTGGAGGTATGGACTGGGGTGTCACCAATATGCTAATGACACCCAGCTCTATCTGATGCTGGGCTGCCAGTCGGACTCCAGACCAGAAGACCAGGACTGGGCATTACAGGCTGTGGCTGGTTGGCTTAGACTGAGCCGGCTGAAACTAAACCCCGCAAAGACAGAGGTCCTGTGCATGAGTCGGGGCTGTTCAAGGGTGGGGACCTCACTCCCAACCTTTGGTGGGGCACCATTAGTGCCAGCGAAGGAGGTTAGGAGTTTGAAAGTGCTCCTGGATACCTCCTTAACAATGGAGGTCCAGGCAGCAGCTACTGCTAAGTCGGCCTTTTACCATCTTCGGCTGATTAGGCAGTTGGTTCCCTTCCTCGACTGCAACGACCTGGACACAGTGATCCATGCGATGATCACCTCGAGACTAGACTACTGTAACCCTCTCTACATTGGGTTGCAAATGTGGAAGCTGCAGCTAGTGCAGAATGCTGTGGCCAGGCTTTTGATGGGCCTCCCCATATGGGAGCACATCCAGCCTGTGCTGAGGACACTGCACTGGCTGCAAATAGCATACCGAATTTGCTCTATATGGCCACGGTCCGACATACCTGAGGGACTGCCTTTCCCCACATATACCCCAGAGAGCTCTGCGGTCAGGGTTGCAGAATCGACTGACCCTCCCGAGCCCCAAGGATGCCAGGCTCACTACTGCTAGGGCCTTTTTAGTGATGGCTCCTTACTGGTGGAACGAGCTCCCGGAGGAGATCAGGGCTGTGCGGGATCTTTTGCAGTTCCGCAGGGCCTGCAAGATGGAGCTCTTCCACCAGGCTTTCAACTAGGGAGCCGCCCTCACTACTACCATCAATGAGCCTGGCCCTCAGCCTAACATCTGGCTTATACCATCGAGTGACCCAGAAGACTACTGAGCCGGAAACTGTTTGCCTACAAACATGTTAGAACGCCATCACAAGTAACTGAACGATTACTAGCACTGTATGATTTTATGATTTCTTTTTCATTTAAATTGTTTTAATAGATTTTATGTGGTTTTATTGGTATTGTACCAACTGTGTAAGCTGCCCTGAGCCTGCTCACAGGGAGGGTGGGGTTCAAATTGAATCAATCACCACACAACACTAACTTTACATGTATTAGCATTTCTTTGCGAATCAGATGGTTTTGTCAGTGTTCCAATTATCATTTATTTATAATTTTTATTTGCAACAATTGAATTAGGCATGACCAAATAATAGGTTAGATTTGCCACTGGCAAGAATTCTGGCTTGGTTGCAATACCAGAATGTCTGTCTTGTCTTCTATAGTCTGCTCATTCTTTGAATCTCTGTGATCTAGTCTCATCATGCAAGCAGAGCTCATATGCCTTATTGTATACATCTGGAGGCAAATTGCCCCATTCACTCCTTTCAGGTCAAAAGTGGGATTGGGTGGAAAATGGCAAGGGGTAATATTTTTCCTATCTATATCCCTGTGAATGTTCCCCAGTCATATCTTAGTTTTCATGTTACCATCCAAACCTATAATGGCATAAGAAACATAAGAGAATAAAAGTTGGACTTCAGACGCTTGTGTACTTTGTCACAATAAACACAGTCTAAATGTGGATTAATAATGTACAGTATTAATTAAGCATAAATATCTGAAGGACCATATGAACCTGTACACAATGGCATTCCTTTAACCACCAGAAGGATATGGTCTTTCTCAACCCAAGCCAATGGGTGCACCTCTGTTATGGAATGGTCTGCCAGAGGAACTAAGGCCTTCTGAAGTGCTGATCATTTGAAAGACATATAAGCAGCATTTCTGTGATGGTGTGGTATGTAGTAGGGTCATTCCATTTTTTTATGGCAGATTAAGTGGAAAATTGCTGGTGGATTTTTTTTAAAAAAAAGTGTATTTGATTCATTATGCTCACATACTCATCAGTCCAGTCCACATCCTGTTTGATAGGTGCTCAAGGAACTTGATTATTCATCAAGCTGTTCAGATGCATCCAATCAATTCAGGTATATCCATCTACATGACTGCACTATTTTCTTGCTTGATTAGACTTCCTTGCTATCCCCTGCCATTTGTTTGTCATTACTACAACCTCCAAATGTTAGAAGGGTACATAGCAAATGGGGAGGGGGGAATCAGGATGAGACTTTTGAGTTAATACTTAGCTGTCCCTGTGTTTATTTCATGTCTATCCATGAAGTAGGGTTGTCAGTCTCCAGGTGGGCACGGGAGATCACCCTCTTTTACAACTGATCTCCAGGTGACAGAGATCAGCTCCCATGGAGAAAATGGCTGCTTTGACGGGTGGACTGTATGGCATTGTACAGTGCTGAAGCTCCTCCCCCACCCTCTCCTGGATCCACCCCCAAAGTCTCCAGGTATTTTCCAACCCAGACCTGGCAACCCTACCATGAAGCCAAATAATATTGTGATTAGTCTGGCACTTCTCAAAACGATTGTCCCCATCTTTGCAGAACTGTGAGTGATATTCTCTTTCATTTTACTCCTCAAAACAACCGTTTGAGGTGGGTTGGGTTGAGAGTATGTAAGTAGCCTGAGGTTACCCCATAAGCTTCCATAGCAGAATGGGGATTTCTCTTGAGTCTCCCCACTCCTAGAATGATAGAGTTCAATGGCATGGCATTGTTTGTAGAGTGTCAGGCTAGGCTATGGGAGATGAAGGTTCAGATCTTCACTCTAACTCATAGAGTTGTGAGAGTAAAATGGAGGAGGGAAAAATGATGTACACTGACATGAGCTTCTTGAAGGAAAGGTAGAACAAAATAAACTAAATACACAAAAGTAACGTTATCTAAAGGTTCGGAATGAATGTCTTGATGTGCCTTGTGCTTTGTCAGAAAAACCCTACTACAAGCAGTGTGCATCATGTTACTTTTAAAGGGCATACTCATTTTTTATCAGCTTGCAGAGCAGAAGTCTGATCCTTTACTAGTGGCCATTTCTGCAAAGTTTAAAGTCAACCAGAAACAATGCTTTTACACACCCTTACTATTGTACCACATAAAGCATATCTAGTTATCAGTTGCTCTGTTTCCCTGAAATTTTCTACTTCTCCAGCAGTTGTATAAAGACTGAAGATATTTAGATAGCCATTTTTTGAATTGAAGTAGTAACACTGTAATTTTGAGCAGAGTCACAACCTTAATAATCCATTAGAATAGTGTAATTCTCCTTAGGATGGCACTATAAGTCACTATTTTCCCTACTAAAATGTTAAGATGCTTATTGAGATCTGTTCTGGTTAGTTTCAATAGAATACCACTGCAAGCAAGGGTGTTATAAATGCAATGTAGCAAACAAAGTCCTAATTAGAAAGCCTTTCCAGGTTCACAAGCTATCTAGCTGAAAATAAAGCTTTAAATCATAAGAACTGCTGAACACATAAGTGACTTTTACCCTGAGTTTCTTAATTATCTCAGCATGATGTGGTGCCCTTCCCAAGTTATTATATGTTCATTAAATTGTCAGGTTCCTATGGGGTAATGCAGTTGACCTACCATCATTGCATATAACAGAACTGCTCTTGGGGAATAAAGGACTTTTTATTGGGCTACAAACATGTCACAAGGCCCATAAAATAAGGATAAGATAGGAAGCTAACACAAAGTAGATCATATTCCAGATTTCTTTTTGTAGCTTTATTAAGTATGCTAGAGGTATTAGACAGGCAGATTTAGGTCCAAACCTTCCAGAGTTCAACTTGCAGATTAATAGTTTACCCTCAAAAACTTTTTTTCCCCAAAATCCAAGGAGGTATGATGGGGAAAAGCAATATTTTTTGTTATGCCATTCCTTCAAAAATCTTCCTAGTACAGTGTTGTTTCTTGATACTGCTAAAAAGAGTCAGGTCCCCCCCCCCAGTTTCCCCCCTCAAAAATCCTTCTTGGGGTGCTGAGTGTCACAACACAAAGACAGGAATGTGCCATCTGGATGAACCATAACAACGTGTCTGCCTCTCACAGTGAACTTTCTTTTTGTGGAAGGTGTGAGAAAATCATCTCATCTACTGCTGCACAGCCACCAAGATACTAGTTTTCTTAATAAATATATATCCAACTTTTTCATAAATATATTGAATAACAAAAGCCAAAGCTAAATTAATACAAAATAGAAACCTGAGCACTGGCACTTCCTTCAATTTGCATCTAGCGGATACTTTTAAGTTTTTTCAAAAAGCAGGGATTATGAGGGCAATTTAAAACCTGCCACCCTTTTGGTAGACACAGGAGCCAGTCAGTTTCACCCCAATCCAACCTCTCAGAAATCCCCTGATTTCCTGGCAGCAGAGCTTGCAGGGAAAAGCAGCAGTTTCCCCCTTCAAGAGAAAATAAGAGAACTTACACATATCAATCGAGAAAAATATTTAGAAATTGAGCAACTCACTAGGAAAAACCAGGAACTTCAACAAAAATTAGAAGCCAGTATTAGAGAAAAGGAGGAATTCCAGAGTGAACTTGTTAAACTCAACACTCAGGGGGAGCAAACCAACAGTTTAGTACAGAATATTCTGGGCCTCCATAACAATACAGACCAGAGATTAAAAGTTCTAGAAGGACTGAGTAAAGAAAAACACAGCGCTTCTAAAGATAAAGCTGTGCAAACCCCAACCTCACCTCTTTCCCATGAAAATGAGAAAATATTTAGTGCAGCAAACCTAGCCTCTGAGCCTACACAGAGTTCCAAACCTAGTGTCTCAGATATTTCCATCAGCAGAGAAAAGCTTGCCACAGAAGTCCTTGCAGAGGCAGGCTTCCCTTCAGGTTCCAAAGAACTTCCTGTTCCTAGCCTGGCTCCCAGTATTCTCCTAAACCAGAATTCTGCAAAACTCCAAAGGAAATTAAATTCAGTTCTGGAAACCCTAGCAACTTTGTCCCTCTTGCATCGGGAAAATTTCAGAGATCTTGGAAGCTAAGCAGGGCCTAGTGTTTGGATGGGAGACCATCAAGGAAGTCCAGTGTTGCTACACAGAAGCAGGTAATGGCAAACCACTTCTGAATGCCCTTGCCTTGAAAACCCTATGGGGTCTCTGCAAGTTTGCCATGACTTGACAGAACTTTCCACCACCGCCTCCTTCCTCACACTATTTCCTCTTTCCCCCCTACTGGCAATCTGCATATACTCTCTTTTCCTTGCCTCCTTCTCTTCTTCCCACCCACCCACCCACCCCCCTACCTTTTACCTGACCTCCTGTCTTCAACTATATTTATATTTCTTCATTTATTTCCACTTTTCTCTACAATGGGAACTCAGATTAGCTTACATTGTTCTCCCCTCCTCCAATTTATCCTCACAACAACTCTAACCCACCCACCCATCTACCTACATCTCCCCTGCCCCAAATCCTTCAGCAACATTTATTATTTACTTCCTTCATTTATACTCTATCTTTCTCCATAATGTGGACCCTCCATTTTATTCTCACAACCACCCTATGATGTAGGTTAGGCTGAGTGGGTGACTGGCTTAAGGTCACCCAGTGAGCTCCATGGCAGAGCAGGGAGTTGAACTTGGATCTCCCAGATCTTAGTCTGTAACCACTACATCACACTGGTTTTCATAGGCTGGCTGCTGTTGAACAGCAGCAAGCATCTGTACCATGCAAGTTAGGTGGCAGCAAGTTTTCCATTGGTTGCTGCCAGGCCTGGCCCTGATAAATCCTCCTGCAAAGGCCAAAACAGCCCAGGAAAGGGCCCTTCCCCTTCCCCTTCCCCCACTTTTTCCTGATAGATACCGAAATGTCTACTGGCAGTACTGTTGTCGTTGCTTAGCAACAGCTATAGTGGGTCCTAGTATCACTTCTTTCTTACACACTCCTAATTATTGTTTTTTGTGTTACATGAATTCCTGCCCTCCAAAAAAATATATGAATTTTTCAATGGTATTTATCAATAAATCAGGATTATACATATAAATGAGATGCATTTTCTTGTGGATAAAAAGCATTAATGTAATGTAATGTTAACATATGCAAACAGTACAAACACAGAAATTCAACAGCAACAACTGAAACTGCAACACACACACATATATACATATATAGAAATATAAAATAAATGAAATACGGAATATTGACTCTGTTGTTTTGAAGGCATGGATCTTTAGAAGCTTATCTGTGAAAAAATCAATGACAAAATACTATACATATTTAAAAATGTAATTCATATAAAGTACAATCCTATCATCTATGTCCATATCTACATTTCTTTTTACTCTATATCAAAGATCTTATGGAGTCAGTGAACCAAGAATGTTCAGTGGTCTTTTGCTCCCAGCTATAATCCTCTCTGCTCTGATTCACTTGGATAACATTAGAATCCTACATAATTAAGGCTAGTGTCAGTAGAAAAAGAACCTTTATTCTACCAATTGCAGAATGAACAATTCTACCATGTACTGGAAATTAATTTCCTAAAAGTAGTCAGCCTTCAAATTCAATAGAAATACCAAGCCTGTCAATTATCTCCTTACACTGGATGTAAATCAGATAAATTCCCTGTATCAAAACTCAGCATCAGTGTAGACTTTGAAACAATTTATGAAATGGACAGGGAAGGAAACCTATTCTCAAATACCATATGGACCAAAACAGATAAACAAAGCATCATTTAAAACATAAAATGCATGATCCAGGCACATTTACACACAGTGAGATGTATCTCTGGCAGTAGGCAGAACTTTCTGCTTTATCAGTGTTGAGCTGTCATGGCTTATTTTTGTACATCAGAGGATGATGGACATACACAAGATCATGCCCTGCTGGCTTATGCATGCAAATAATAGTGATAATTTCAGAGAAACTTCAACATAAGTAAAACGAGCACAATTTCCCCTAAGCTGTGACTTATGCACACCTACAGAAAATATACTGGGAACTGGGAGCAAGGAGACTTTAAAAGGAATCTAGTAAGCTTAAGCACATTTACCTCTGTTTAAGATTGTGACCTTGTTTTTTTGAGACATGAATGACAGACTACTTGGGTAAGTGCGAATTTCATTTGTTTTCATTTAAAATGATATTACTAACTTTCCATTAAGGTTCTAATGTACAAATCCTAACGGAAATTGACTGAATAATTTATTTCATTTTTTTCTGATTTCCTTGCATTGCATTAAACTGGTTGGACAACCATTTCTGAATGGGGAAATGTATACAGTACCAAGACTAGAAAACTTCTCTAGATGAATTAATAATATTGTTCATTGAACTTACAGACTAAGTCTTGTTGTTTGTCTGCAACACTGATTTAATTTTTCTATTTAGACATAGCACAGTCCTGAAGATGACTGGGATCTACAGGTGACATTAATGAAAGTGACATTCAAGAGCTTGAGCCTGGGAATATTTATTTATATACTTGTTCATTCATTCATTCAAATTTATATGCGGCCTCTCACCACCAAGCTGTCTTGAGGTAGTTGGCAACAATTAAAACATTAAAATCTCAGTTTAAAACATAATACAAAGAAAACTAAAAAGCAGTCCACATAACAAACCCAGCTAATTAAAAGCCAAGTGGAATAGAGAAGTCTTGCAGGGCTCACGTGTTATCTGAGTTAGATAAGTTCTGCAGGGCTCATGTATTATCTGACAGCTGGTCCCACCAGGGCAACACCACCACAAAGAATGCCCTCATCCTGGTGGATGCCAGGTGAATGTCCTGAGGTCCAGGCACCACAAGCAAGTTGCACGTTGAAGAACTCATTTGGGGGGGGCATGTTGGAAGAGGCAGTCCTCCAGGTATGAAGGTCCCAGACCATTTAGGGCTTTAAAGGTAATTATCAGCACCTTGAATTTGATCCATAACTCAATTGGCAGCCAGTGCAGCTGTTTTGAGACAAGATAGATATGATCTGTCAAAGGAGAACTCCTCAGCAATCTTGGCATTGCGTTCTGGGTTGCCTGTAGCTTTCGGAGTGCCTTCAAGAGCAGCCCTACATAGAGTGTGAGTGTATTATGAGCTAACTACATGCTATTGGCAGACGTGGACAACCAGCGGCCACCAACACCATTTTAGACAAGACTTTCATAGTGGTGCAGTGGCACCATCCAATCTTGTTCCCCTCTCCATGCCTTTTCAATTGGGGGGGGCAAGATCACACAGCACTGCTACACCATTGGATTCCTCATGACAATTTTTAAATTGTTAAATTCTCATCTAAAATGGCATTGGCAGCCACAGATTTTTCTGTGCCCACCCATAATGTATAGTTCAGCTCTATGAAAACCCACAAAGCTGCATTTCTTTTTATGGTTTTCTCTTTTGTGAGCTGCCTTTGTAGGGGAAATAGATTAAAATTTTGAATTAAAATCTAGGAATTGATATATGCTTTTAGTTAACTAGACCATTTGCTTGGATTCTAGATAATCTGTACTATTACTCTTGGTTTAAGCCATCATATTAGATAATTCAGGTGTTGTTGTTTTTTGTTTCACACTCACACAGTGCCAGTGTCAGCAATGGGTGGGGTGGGGTGCATGTCCAGGCCCACCTCTGCTGTGAAATAATTGTGTGTGCTTTTTCTCACATTGCAGACTTCATACCACAGTAAAGTGGAGAATGGCAACTTCATTGCTTTATGGTGATGGATGCTAAGCTCTCACCAATGCCAAGGGACAATTTACTCAATTTGTTCACACACATTCCTTCTCTCTTTGTTAATCAAAAAAGAGTGGACATCAAGGAGATTTTTTAAAAAATTTCTGCATGTCACAGATACAACTGGAAAAGAATAACTTTTGAGTCCAGTGGCACCTTTAAGACCAACAAAGGCTTATTCAGGGCATGAGCTTTCAGGTGCATACACACTTTTTCAAATACATTGGAATGGAAGGTAACAGTTCAAACATATAGGCAGGCTGAACAGCAAATTAGCATGTAACATGATGTTTTAAGATTTGTTGGTCTTAAAAGTGCCACGGGACTCAAACTTTGTTCTGCTGCTTCAGACCAACACAGCTGCCCACCTGGATCTAACAACTGGAAAAGGTTTTGCAAGCACTGTGTTGGACAGGGTGACAGAAATGATGGATTGTTGGTGTCTAATATAATTGTGGCCAATACTATGATAATAGTGCCGAAGGAGTGCAAGCCATTGTTCGGGGGGGGGGGGGCTCAGGCTCGTCTCACAACTCAAACCTGGTACTGGTGCATGCTGCAGACAGTTCTGGTGCGGCAAAATAATTATTGTAATGCCCCATTTCATTTATTCTTGTTTTTCCTGGGGCAACAAAATGCTGGGAAACACCCTTTCAGCATTTGCCAAAACTGACCCTTGAAAGCTCTTCCTCAGACATCTTGGACCTCTACTTGCTGGAGTTGATGCTGCCAGATTGGTTTTCTTATAATTACCACAACTACTTGATGCATTCAAGATACTTTCTCATTGTACACATCTCGATTATTATGGTTATACACAGGCAAAAAATATACTTAGCCATCCTTGTACCCAATTAGGACCCTCAAGGCAACAAACAGTTCAAAATAATTTTTTTAAAAAACAATACATATGTATAAAACCAGTGATTAAAGTTTTGTATTATAATATTTGCTGGAGGATTAAATTTGCAGCATCAAATATGTAACTCTTGCTTTTAAAAACTGAGTGATGCATTTCTCAAAATTAAAATAAGGGGGTTGGAATTATAGTCCCCCCCCCAAGTTGAGTGATAAAATTAAGTTCTCTCTGTTGGATGGATGGCTCCAAATGAAAATCTTCACTAAATTGGGATTGTTCAGTTGTTTAAGCATTCTGGAGAGATGTGCAACCTCATTTTCACTGCAGACCCTTAGACCGAGGCTTCTCCAGAACTATATTTGTATTGCTTTTACACAAATGATGCCAATTTTATTGAACAATGCTCCAAATAAAATAATGAAAGGCATATTTCCTTCTCTCTGGTTTGATAAATAATAATAAAAAATAACAAAGAAAGTAATTTTTTATATAATTGCTTTACTAGAGTATGCAAATTGAAATGGAAAAAGGAGTGGTTGAAGAAGAAAACGTAGTGCCAAAGGGGAAGGGCCAAATAAAAGAAGTGTGGTTAGAGGCAAAAGGAGTCCCAGTTATACTCTGTTGCTCAGGACCCTTTTCTCCTTCCTTTTCTCTCCCCACAACAGGCCCAAGTCAGGCTACTGCTTATTGTTTTTTGAAGTGTGGTAGATCTAGCCTGCAGGCCAGGTCTACCACTAGCCAATATTCCTGAACCCATCCATCCCCAATTTTACCCCAAACAGTACCAACTCTCCTGAAATTTTTGGAGAAATGATAACCATGTCCTTTCTGAAATTATAAAATAAAATTGAAATGATTTTTAAGTGCACCCCCTTGTACAGGGATGCCTTTCCAGGTTTCTACATATACTTTGTGATATTTCTAATTGTAACAACAATAGCACCCTGATTAGAGCACAGCACAGGCCCCGTTCATACGAGCCCATTTGGGCCGGGAGCGGGACGGAACTGGGGCGGAGCAAACAGGCGCGATCTCACCTCAACATCTGGTGAGCGTGCCGTCTCCGTCCCTGATCCGGCCCAAATGGCAATACCCCGCTGCAAAGACGAACCACCTATCTAGGGCCCCTGCCACACGGCAGGGAAACGACGAGGTAAAGCGCGGCTAAATAGAGCCGCTCCAAAGTTGAGACGCTGCGGCGGGATCCCACGGATCCCCTGGCCCTAACAGTAGATAAAGTAGCCAGTTAATAACAAAGTTTTCAGAGATCTGAGTTTAGATAACTACTTTGGCTGTGGGTTTATTGAATACTATCTTTAGGGAGTAATTCAATAAGCTTATTTATTTGTTTTATTTTAAACATTTATTAGCCATCTTTTTAACTTATAGGAACTCAAGGTAGTTTATAATGTAAATAATAATAAAATGCATTAGAAAACACTAGTTAAAATCAATAATTTGAAACTGCCGGTAGGCAGAAGGACTAACCAAATGCCATCATGAGTAAAACTGTATTCAGTTTCCTCCTAAAGATTGGGTGTGTGTGTCAGGAGTATCTTCCTGAGGAGGTTGCTCCATAATTGTGGGGCTGCCACTGAAAAGGCCCTATCTTGTATACCCACCAGGCAAGCTTCTTTGGTTGATGGGACAGTCAAGAGGACCTATCCATATGTTCTTAGTTCCTAGGCAAGAATATATGGTAGAAGATTGTCCTTCAGATACCACAGTCCCAGGCCATATAGGGCTTTAAAAGTCAAAACCTTGAAGTGGGCTTGGGTGCAAATTGGTAACTGTTATAATTGCTTTAGATTTGGGGTCACATAAACCAGGTAACTGGTCCTGATCAGCAGTGTTGCCACAGTATTCTGCACTAGCTGCAGCTTCTGAACACCATTCAAGGGTAGTTCAAAGTAGACAGCATTGCAACATTCCAGTCTGGATATAACTAAGGCATGGATCACTGTGGCTAGATCAGACTGAGGCAGGAAGAGGAAAAACTGGCACACCAGCTGAAGCTGGGCAATAGTACCTCAAGTAGAAAATCCAAAAACCAAATGTTTCAAAGGGAATGTAAAACCATCCAAGACAGGAGAGATCTCAAGTCTCTTGTCTGCCTTTCTGGTAACTCAGAACACCTCTGTCTTGGCAGGAAGTTTCAGCTTGTTCACCCTCTTCCAGCCCATTACTGATTCCAAGCATCATTTTAGAACTTCAACAGCTTCCTTGGAATGAGATGGAAAAGAAAGGTAAAGCTGGATATCATTTCGATATTGGTGACACTGCAGCCCAAACTTACTGATGACCTCTCCCAGTGGCTTCATGTTGATATTAAACAGCATTGGGGAACAAGATCAAACCATGCAGAACCCCACAGGCCAATGGCCATGGGGTGGAGCAGGAATCCCCCCACACCGCCTTTTGGAACCAGGCTCCCTCATAGGGCTTGAACAAACATAACTTGGTGCCCTGAGTCCCAGCACCAAGAGGCAGCCCAGTAGGAGACTATGGTTGGTGGTATCGAAGGCCACTGAGAAATCCAGCCAAACTAGCAGAGTCACACTCTTCCTGCCTAGTTCTCAGTAGAGGTCATGAACCAAGGTGACCAAAGCAGTCTTTGTGCCCAATCCTGATCTGAAGCCAGATTGAAATGGGTCCAGAAAACCAGTTTCTTCCAAAAAGCTCCTGGAGCTAAGAAGCAACCATCCATTTCAGAACCTTGTCTAAGAGTGGAATACTGGAGACTGATGCAGGGATACAACCTATGCTATTTTTAATTTATTTTTGTCTTCATATGTTGTTGCTTTGAGCCTTGTTTCACACATTTTGATTGCTGGTGTCCCCCCCCCCCTTTGTTATTTCATACTTTGTATACACCAATTATATGTAATTGATGCAACAATAATGCATTGTGTAAATTTAATGGAGTAAATGAACATGAGGGAACACCAAATCCCACCCACCCCAAGCTCCACCCCAAAAATCTCCAGGTATTTCCCAACCCAGAGCTGACAACCCTATTTGGTGATATTTTCCTCTGTGTGTGCACACACACACAAACACACAAAACTACCCTTCTTTAATTTGTTCATTTCACAATCTTATAAACAAAGATAGTTGTGCTATCTGGTTGCAACAAAGCAAAATTGTCCTTTACCATAACCTATTTGAAAAAGCAAACTCTTCTGTGGCATGGGTGAAACTGTAATACATTATATTTGTGAAGTTGCAAAAGCATAGCTCGTACAAACTGAGCCTGGAATTTTCAATACTTGGTGGCATTACTTGTTTAAACTTGGAGGTACCCTGACCTTTATACAGGAGGAAAAGTGGATATAATTCATAAAGACAGAAGTGGGCCCCGAATCTGCATTGAACTGAGCTATGCTTACTGTTTTCTTTAAGATGCCACTTGTTACCCCCGGTGGCCTGCCTTGTTGTTTAGGGAAATTAGCTATGTGGCAGGGAAGACCAGAGGGGTACAGGGAACACACACCACTTGTATACCAAGGTCTAGCAAAGTAGGAAGACTCTAGATTTGAAGAGTAAATAGGTTTTATTGAAGAATTTCCCTAATTACAAGCACATTAAGCATTCAAAAAGAGCAAGCAATACAAAACTAAGAAAGCAGTGGTGATTGATAGTGAACAGAGGGGTCAGATATGGGGTGATACAATCTGTCCAGACATTCAGGGGTCCATGGAGATTAGATTATGGCCCAAACCAAAGGTTTAGAGGTGAATTGCCAGTTGGCATGAGGGGCAGACACACAAAATCTGAGACATGTACTCTGACGGATATAGACATGGGGGGGAAATGCAGACCAATGGCAGGTCTTGGGGGCTACTCTCAGGTGAGAACAATAGATTTTCTAGACCAATTAGGAGTCCATAGAAGTGCAGTACCAGGCAGAGCATAATTCAGGTGTGACCAATGAGTTTCCAGAGGGGCAGAGTCTGGATTAACAATAGCTATGATGGAGCTGGATGGTTGGGGCTGGGAGTGTCCATTGTGGAGTAATAGAGTGCCCTGGCATTTCCCTGGTGCCAGACAAAAGAGGTGATGTTTCTTAATGTGTGGCAGGATGAACCTGAATGGGAGACCATTCACTAGACATGGAGAGTTAATGTTTACCTTGATAGGTCTGACATGGGTGTAAGAATGCAGATATCTTAGGCAAATATATGGAGACAGGAATGAGAGGATTATTATTTCCTGAGATATAGGTGAAACAGGAGATGGGGATGGAAACATGCAACATACTTCTTTTATAACAATAGCACAGACCAGAGGCTTTTTGTCCCTGCCTGTCTGTACATTTGACAGACAAAAGTCTACCCATTTGGTCAGTTTAAGATGCCTGAGGTAAAAGCAGAGACTTGTCCGTTCTTAGTCCTTTTGGACTGAGCTGACAGAAGAGAAGTGTGTGTGTGTGGGGGGGGTTGCTTGCATGGAGGATGCTTGGCAGTGCAGCCAGCCTGGAGAATTCTCTTTGGCCTGAGTTTTCTCAGCCAAGATATGGTTCTCCTAGCCTCCCAGCAAAAGCCACTGTTTAAGCCAAGGCTGGCTTTATGAGGGCACTGCTTGTGGAGGTTCAGAGGTCATTTTGGAGTGTCTCTCTCTTTGGAAAGACTACCCCGGGTTCAGGGCCTAGGAGGTTGGTTACACACTGTATTCTTTGCTCTTAAAGTACATTATTGGTGATTTGGAAAATATCAATCAAAACACAGGAGTAAACTTGAAAATAATAGCAAAAAATACCTTTGTTTACAAAGAAAATTTCATTTCCCCAGCTCTTGATGCAGTCAAGTATTAACTATGAAAATCACAGACCCACTAGACACTTTCAGTAAGCATCTGGGATTTTGTAAGAGCACATTATGAACAGCTTCATTTTTGAACACAATGGGGGAGATGTCATAAAATGCCATGCTCAGATCAATTATTGTATTCTATATTTAGAACAAACCAGAATGAACAGAGTGGGGAAATATTTGAGTTAGGCAATAGCATTGTTTGGTGCTTATTGTTTAGAAAATACTCTCCTTTTGTTCCCTTTTTCTTTTCTTTCTGCAGAAGAAATAAGCAATCAATGCCAAAGCAGAGAACTTAAGATAATTTAAGTATGCAAGCCCTGGTAAGAGCCCTAACAAAGACTCCATTTTATTATTGTTCAGTGGAAACAAGGCAATAAAACTGGAGAAGAAGAATGCAACTGTAAACATTTCTACACACTGGCCTTGAGTTATTTTTGATTTCTTCCACATTCCTCATAAATATTAAAATCCTCTTAGAAGGAGAAGCCACTGCTGTGATAAGCTATCTTGTACAGCTCAGGAGAATGCAGCCTGGCAATGGCAAGTTTAAAGGGGATGTCAAAACCAGAGACTTTGTACTGATTCTCAGTTACATTTACCTCCTGAGGAGATATCCTTAATGTTTAGAGAAAATCCTTTGGTATTCAGTAGAGCCAGCATGGGGTAGTGGTTAAGTACTGGACTAGGATCTGGGAAACCCAAGTTCAATCTCCACTACTCAGCCATGGAAGCTTGCTGAGAGACCTGGGGATAGTCATATATAGACTAACCTAATCTCAAAGGGTTGTTGTGAGAATAAAATGGAGGAGAGGAGTGGAGAGGAGAATGGGTCCCCATTTGGGAAGAAAGGTGGGATTTAAAGAAAATAAAATTAAAATAGTATGAGAAAATAATAATGTTGCCTGTGCATGGAACTGAATAATGTAACTGCACCCTATTTTCTCTAGGGATGAGTGAATTTTGTTGTTCCACAGTTTTGCTTTACTCTGCATCTGAGTCTACCCTTTTTTAACCAGGGAAATTTCTACAGTCTTGGTGCAATTGACTATGCTAAAGCCTTTGATTGTGTGGATCACAACAAACTGTGGCAAGTTCTTAAAGAAATGGGAGTACCAGACCACCTCACGTGTCTCCTGAGAAACCCGTATAAGGGTCAAGAAGCGACAGAACTGGATATGGAACAACTGATTGGTTTAACATAGGAAAAGGAGTACAACAAGGATGTATATTGTCACCCTGCTTGTTTAATTTATATACAGAGTACATGACACAAAATACTGGCCTGAATTAAGATTGCCAGGAAAAACATCAACAACTTCAAATATGCAGATGATACCACTTTAATGGCAGAAAGTGAAGAGGACCTAAAGAGCCTCTTGCTAAGTGTGAAAGACGGGAGCACAAAAGTTGGCTTGAAACTCAACATAAAAAAAAAACTAAGATCATGGCATCAAAAAAACTAAGATCATTTGCCATCACTCCTTGGCAAATAGAAGGGGAAGTCATGGAAGCCATGACAGACTTCACATTCCTGGGGTCTAAGATCACTGCAGACGGTGACTGCAGCCATGAAATTAAAAGTTGCCTGCTCCTTGGGAGGAAAGCAATGGCAAACCTAGACAGCATAATAAAAAGTAGAGACATCACCCTGATAACAAAAGTCTGCATAGTCAAAGCAATAGTATTCCCAGTAGCTGCGAGAGTTGGACCATAAGGAAGGCTGAGCACCGAAGAATAGATGCTTTCGAATTATGGTACTGAGGAAGACTCTTGAGAGTCCCTTGGACTGGAAGGAGATCAAATCAGTCAATCCTAAAAGAAATCAACCCTGACTGTTCCCTGGAAGGTCAGATACTGAAGCGGAAGCTCAAATACTTTGGGCACCAAATGAGAAGGGAGCACTCACTGGAGAAGACCCTGATGCTGGGAAAGATTGAAGGTCAAAGAAGAAGGGGATGGCAAAGGATGAGACAGTGTTATTGATGCAACGAACATGAAATTAAGCAGACTCTGGAGGATGAAGGAAGACAGGAGGGCCTGGTGTGATGTGGTCCATGGGGTCGTGAAGAGTCGGACTCGACTGTGTGACTGAACAACAACACATATGATTATATCAAGATTCTTTTGTGTGTAGCTTTTTATTGATGTGCATTGACCAAACATCAAATAAAAAGAATTTGTATGCCACACGCAACACGGTAACATTAAGGTTACCTTGCTGCAGGATTTGATCAATGTATACATGAACCTTTATACTGAGGTGGGTGGGTGTGAAAGCACAAACGAACCTAAGGAATTGAAACTTGTGGCAAACTATGTGTACATAGTGTAGAGAATTCGGGGGGGGGGAATAAAACTATGGAATATTCTAATTGCCCTGGTACTCTGTAATGAAGATACGAGATAACAGCATCTGATTAAACTTGTTTTCATTAATGGCTGCTATGTATAACTGTAACACACTCCCCGCCCTTTTTAATATGGATTGGAGATACTGTTTTAGCAGCCAGCTTTTGAGCAATCCAAACACAGCCAGCATCACTGCCATATTTTGCTTATGCTTCCCATAAACAAACTTACTCAAAGAGGTGCCAAGCCTCCTCTCCTCTCATGCCATGCTCATGCCAAAGGGAGCCCCCTCCCCAACTCCTTTCTGCTCCGTCAGTGAGAGGCTGGATTGGGTAAACCTCTCTCCATCGTAGCGCAATTTATGATTTTACTTATATCAGAGCAAGCCACTTGATTCTTGATATTCCTAGTTCAGGCTTAATCAATCCAGGCCTCATTATCCAAAATCCAACTTTGACAAATAAGGAGCACTGGTGAAAAGATACCTCACTTACAAGTGAAACTGAAAGGAGCCCGAAAGTTCTATGTATTTAAGTGCCATGATATTGCAATCAATTTATGACAACTCCAGCAAGGGCCTTTCAAAGTAGATGAGAAGCAAAGATAGTTTGTCATTGCCTTCCTCTGCAAAGCCTTACTTTGTGACCTCCCATCCAAGTACTGACCCTGCTTAGCATTTGAGATCTGATTAAATCAGGCTTTACCATGCCACCTTCCCTCCCTCCAAAATCATACATGACCCAAAATGTGACAAATCCCCACATTGCCTATATTGAGTCAGGGGGGTCATCAGCTACTGCATGGCTAACAGACAAAGCAAACTAAAGGAAAAGTTTCCTGCCTTCCTCATCCTGTATCCACCCATATCTTCTCTGGAGACGCATGCTCTATTTGTAAGAGCCAGTTTGGTGTAGTAGACAGCCAATTTGGTGCAGTGGTTAAGAGCATGGACTCTAATCTGGGAGAACCAGGTTTGATTCCCCACGCCTCCATATGCAGCTGCTGGGTGACCTTGGATCAGTCACCGTTCTCTCAGAGCTGTTCTCTCAAGAGCAGTTCTCAGTCAGAGCTCTCTCAGCCCCACCTACCTCACAGGGTGTCTGTTGTGAGGAGAGGAAGGGAAGAAGATGGTAAGCTGCTCTGAGACTCCAAGTGAAGGGTGGGGTATAAATCCAATCTCCTCCTCCTCCTCCTCCTCCTCCTCCTCCTCCTGGGCAAGGGCAAAATACCTCCTGACCTATTAATGGTGGGAAATGGACATGTATTATGTTTTCTTGATTCAGTATTCCAAAATATGCAGGTCCGAACAATTTCAAACACAGACATCCTTAACTAGTGCTGGTTTGCCAGCACAGCTCACACAGGACCTTTGGCTGTCATTTCTAAACTCGCATCAAAGGTTTGCAGTCCTGTCCAAATGTTTCAAATACCTGCCAAAATGGGAGGTCTTATTCACTTGGCTCAAATGTCCAGAATTTCCTCCCCTTTCCCTTGCTCCCATAGTCAGAAAGAGGCTTACACAGGTGTGTTGGTACAATAAAGGGCAGGTTTATTAAATTTAACTTTAATTGAATGAACTATAACTCAGCAAGAGCCAACTAAAAACATACGCCAGAGCAAAGGGATACACCCTGGTTCCTTTCCTGGCCACCAAGCCCCTGGTGCAAGCTGATGATAGCATGACCAGTGCCAGGTGGCAAGACATGTGAATAACCCCCTGAAAGAAAGCCAGCCATCTCAAGCCGCAGAGCTTGAGGGGAGGCTGAATCCAAGGGATATTGCAGACTGTTTGCATTCCCCTCCAAACCTCCTGCCATGGATGGTTCCTGCCAAATGTGCCTACCCCCCAATCAAGAGGGGGTCTGTCTGCTGGTGCTCAGCACCCTAACCAAATCAGCCAGATTGGTGCCACAACAAGGGTCAAGCCTCTTCTTAGGCCCTTGTCCCCACACACTGGCTGACTCTATTCCTGAGCCCTTGACATAGTTCATCCAGAAAACTCCTGTTTCTGAACTCAGACAGGTGAACTCCGTCATCCCTGTACAGATGAGGATATTCCAAAGCTATTCCTGGGTGTGATATGTAAAACCCCAACCCACCCTGCATAGCTTTCTTGAGCTCATGGTTAGCTTTTCATTGAGCCCTTTCAATGCTGTGTGGGTCCCAAGCCCCTCTCCATGACCTCCATGGAAAGATGGTGGAACATACCAGAGGCACTCCTGACCAGTGTGCCATGATATCATGCATATCCACCTGTGCTTGCAAGATCAGGGCCTTGCCCTTGATCATACCAAGGCCATTACTGACCAGGTGAATGACCAAAATGTCCAGCAGAGGGCCGCTCCTCCTCAAAAAAAACAACAACAAAGGCATCAGCCCTGACCAACAAAGGCAACGCCTTCGTTGCCACTCCACTGTGCCCTGATTGCTGAAGCCCAACTGCAAATCCATCCCTGTGTGCTCCACCTGGTGGGCCACCCAGAAGATCATACTATGGCCAGTAATCAGAATCTATAGCCTCCAACATGGAACCAGGGGACCTAAAATACAACAACACCCAAATAACAGCATGATCCCAACAGTCCAAACTATGTGCTAGGAGATGTTTGAGAAGTGGCAATAATGGAAAAAGGAGTTGAAGGACCCAGAATAGCTGCCAAACCCCAAGGTCCCCATAGCCAAACTGACCCAAGTTGCAGAGTGTCAAGTTTACCTACTTCTGCAGTGGCCACAAAAGCCACTGCCACTGGCTCAGCTTCTGCTACAGAACTTAGACCACTCGCCTCAAACTGGCTTGCCCCACTTTGATCCAGTGCCACCTTGCCACTCCCCCCACAGGGATGGTGTCAGCTATGCTGCCATGAAGGTTGGGGAGCTCAGTCTGTGTCTGGTTAATTGCTACTGCATTCCTTTCTGTGCTTTTTCTGCTTTGTGCCAAAATGCTTATCTATACAGATGTACAGGAGGGAGTTGTATTGTCTGGGATTTTCCTAGGTGCCATGGGAGAGTGTTGGTTCTCAGCTTTAGCTACCTAACGGTCTCCAAGTTTTATCCCACACATCGGAGGGTGCCTAATTGGCCAGTGCTGTGTGTGTGGGGGTGCATACGAATACCCTATATCCTATTATGCCCATGGGGCCGCCGCCATTCTTAACAGTGCTTATGTTACTGCATCTATAGCTCTGCAATAAAAGTATTACCATTCCTGAATGCATGTACTGCGTTGTTGGCTGTGGGTTCTGACAGATGGGAGCTGGAAGGCATAAAGACATGCCAAAACCATCTGATTAAATTGTGAAGAGAGAGCCCTTCTGGCCGACCTCAGGACCTCCACACTACCCGAGGCTACCATTAATACCTGGGTGTTCTCAAGGGCCATGATCCTCTCCAGAATGAAAAGCCTCTCCTGCACCTCATCATCTTCATCCAAGGAGGAGTGCACTACTGAAACCCTCTTAGGGGACAGCTTGGAGGCTGACTGCTTCCCTTTAGCTGGGCCCTTCCCCTTCCCTGATGCCATGACCAGAGTCAGTCTCAAATGGCCAACCACCAAGATGGCTGCCTGCGCCAAAATGCCTGCAATGCTCAGCGTGTCTCAAGCTCTCATAAACAGAAGTAAAAAAGGGGTTGTAAATGAAGAAGCACCACGAGTCACCAGGCGCCCACCCAAAGGTAGCACCTCCCACCAATCATAAATGACCCTTCTAAGCCTTCTCCCTCAAGATGATGATGATAAGTCTAAAATATGATATATCAAACAATGTCCTTGTATCATGCAAGGGAAAGAGAATCCTGTCCACAGGGTTTGGTCCTGCAGGCCACAACCAGATGTGGGAAAGCTGAAAAGCGTCCTCATTGTCTGGTTGAAATGTGAAGACTGCCTGGTCAGCCCCCTGAAAATACCTGTATGGGCAGGAAATTGCCTGACCAATCTCTTCCTCCTTCCATGGAGGCAAAGGAGGCCTTCCATTTTAAAGCAACCACAAATGTATTATCTACCGTTGCACTTACCTCGGCTCTCTTGGGGGGGGGGCACAGGTTCTTTTCAGAATTCTCATGAGAGCAAGACCAACCATACACTAGCATAGACTTATAAATCAAACAGGCTTACATACTACACCAGCAATGGCAAATTAAACAGAAGCACACAAAACACGTCATATTACCTTGCCCATAGGAATTAATAATACAAAGGTGGCCACCTAGTTAATTCAGAGGCAGAAAGCAACTGTGCGATAGCAAGGAAGAGACTAACGCCCATGTCCTTCCCTTGTTTTGTTCCTGCTCAGTTGAGAAGTGCAGAAACAGATTTTTTCCCCCAGAATGCTATCTTTCTTTCTGTTCTTTGCCTTTCCTCGATTGCTATGAGATTCCATCGCATGTTGCTTCAAACACCAGTTTCTATTCTAAAGCTAATTTAGATTTGTATAGGCAATCCCCCAGTTTTCCAGACATTCATTCAAGAGACTGTCATAGACACCTTGGTCAGTTTAACCACAAATTTCTAAATTTCTCTTCTATTTTGCCTCCATACATTTACCAGATGATATTCCAATTACCACCTGTGTCCAGTTCCTAGCCATAACTATATCAAATCAGTTTCTCAAAGGAAGACCTCCTTTAATATCTGAAAATTCCTTTTTGTCAGCTGTAGCCTATAAACGTTTGATTTCTTAAGTTCTGATTTTGGACTGGGAAGGGATTTCTTGGAGCCTAAATTCAGTGGGTCTCATGGTACAACGTTGTCTACAGGAATATATATTGTGGAGAAGCATCCCTTACTAGTTTGGAATTACAGAGGGAATTTAAAGGGTTGTCTTTCATCTGTAACAGTGCTAGAAGTGAATAGGTGAAGATATCATTTGCTGAGACAGTATTTAGGGCTGGCCCTACCTTTCAAAATCTTATTCATATTTTGTTCCTTCACCATTTCTAAAGATATCTTTAGATGAAGAGGGTAATATCCATCAATCTAGCTCAGTCTAATTCACTTGAATGCCTGAACTGTCCATTAATGAGTAAATGCCATTCTTCTTCCTTGTTCACCCTATGATAGGGCCAGTGTTCAAAGGTAACAGCCAATGAAGAAAGAAGTATTCATTCTCACTACAATCTTTACTCGTGCCTGTTGAAGGGGGGAATTACAATTGTTGGACCTATATCAAGACTTCCCTGATTATGTTCATCCCATTCCCATTGGATGACACAGCAAAGAGCTCTAGTTCATACTCTCTCTAGCAAATGTTTTGCTGTGTTAAATCTAAGAGTTGTATGTGTTTGGGCTCCAAGTGGTAAAGGCATTTTGCGTTATGACTCTAGTTGTGACAGTAACTGTGCAGCTCTCTCTTTCTCTTGTGATTTTAATGCATATACTTGTAAAACTACCAGTTTCTATGAATGACACAGCTTTTCCCTCTAATTTCTCCAAGTATGTAAATTTGTCTGTCTATAATAGTTTTAATCATAAATATTACTTTACATATGTATCTGAGTCCTGAAGGGAAAATATTAACATGATATGTGGATCTGTGTAAAAAGTGATATGATGGTAGAGTGGAATAAAAAAATCTACAACTTACCTTGCCCTGGCCTCCCATTATGAAACCCTCAAAAGGAAATTAATAGTGATCACTCTGGAGAAAATATACCTTACATTAAAGCAACAGAATGAATTAATAATAAATTATGGGTAGGTGAAATGGCCCTTGTTAATTATCTCCATAAGTAAATTAATTAGTTGCCCTTGGGGAATCATCCTTAACCAAACGAGTAGATCACAGCTTAGTAAGTATACTTGCCACGAAGGGAATAGTTCACCAATCGAATCCCAAAACAAATCCACAGTTTATCACTAATTTATGAAAGGCAATTATTAACAGCTCTAGGGTAATTGTCCTATATCATCACAACTACATGTTGGAATTAAAGGTCATTTCTGTGGGCTCAGACCCAGGTGTAATCCTCTACATGCTTTATAGCTGTGCAAATTAATTGCAATACACTTAAGGCCCTATAATTCAGATTTTGAAATGTACAAGGCAATTAATTAATTAATTGACTTGTTGGAATATAGCCTGATCTCATTAAAATAACCTTAAACCAAAAATTGTTCCATATTTCCCCCCCATTTCCCATTTATTTTCCTACTTGAGGCAAAGATGAACATGTCTAAATCCCATTATGTTTAAAATGTGTTGATGGCTATTCTTTTTCATGGGATTGGGGTTTACTAGTTTTTATTGTGCCTAATAGGTTTAAGTTGCAGGTTTTAGATGTTTGTATAACACTGCTGTTGACTTATTGTGTTTCTCTTAATAAAATAAATATTAAAAAAATAAGTTGCAGGAAAATACATTCACCTGAATACTTGATAAAATTATACCCTAACCATAAAAGGGGCAGTGAAGTTTATTGGTCTGGATGTGAAGGTCCAAATATTTAGATCCAGTGCTAAGGGTACATTTTTAAGATGGTATGGGCAATTAAATTCTTCTAAAAATGCTATCACTCCAAAACGCTCCAAATAAAGACACAAGACCACATCATGGGTTTAATTACGTAATTTTATTAAAATAGCTCATTTACAGTATAACCTATAAAAATATGCTAACATATTTAAAGGTTGGGCTGCCCTAGGCAGTGTACCAAAGGCTGCCTTTGTTGGACAGATCCACCTGCCTTGAAACTTGACCAGCAGATTCCACTGGCCTTGTTTATCCTCATTTGTCCATTAAATGTGCAGGGAGATCCAAACCTCATCCCTCTCCCCTGATGCACTGGAAGGCCTCTACCAGATATGGAAACATGTTGCTCAGTGCCAAGAGTGATCCACTCTCTGTCCTTAGAGGTGATACTGGTGCTGCCCTTATTGACTATTGGGACTAAACTGAAATAATTTCTGATTCAGAAGGCCTTCAAATGAATTGACTGATTGTGAGTCAGCACTTACTGGGTTTTGTATACCGGATGTTTTGTGTATAAATCATTTAAAATGATTATTTTAATTGTAACTTTATTATTGTATAGTTTTGATTTTAGTTGTCATGGAGGTCTTTTGGGCTGAAAGGTGGACTGTAAAATGCTAAAAAGAGTAAACTAACAATAGGGATCACAATGGGACACAGAAAATAAAGCCTTTTTGTACAGGCCTTTTTTTGTAGAAAAAGCCCAGCAGGAACTCATTAGCATAATAGGCCCACCCAATAGCAGAAACTCATTGCCATATTAGGCCATACCCCCTGAATGCACAGCTCATTAGCATATTAGGCCATACCCCCATGTTACCAGAAGTGTGGTCATCCAGCCACACCCACCTTTTGCTTCTTATTCTGTTTACCTTGTTTGTTGTCAAAACGGTTTTGACAAAACCGATAAAAATATTATTTTTTAAAAAAGTTTCCAATTCCATACTTTTAATAATTAATATTATATTTATTTTAAAAGTAACATTAACAGTAACATAAGCAAACATAATAAACACTCTGGAATTTGGAAAACTATACTGAAATGGTGAGATAAGTTTAAATCTAAGTTGAATTATCATCTGTTAAGGTCAGGACAATCCCGCCCAAAGTTTCCAAAATGGTGACAGGTCGCCAGTTTCCTCTGATCTTTCTCTGGCCTTGATTTGAGTCGATAAGGCAGAACGATTACCTTGAAGCAACCACTTTCTAACATAATATGTTGGGTTGGAGGCCCAACAATTCTTATAAATAATAGATTCTGCAGTGGCAATCAGGTTCATCTGTAAAAAACCTCTTTCACACTCACTGGAGGAACTTGCTATTGTATTGAGAGTGCGCTGAATCCGAGTCAGTTCCTTGGGCATTTCTTCTCTCAGTCCCTAAATTCTCTAATGACTTCTCTTTCACTGAGCCGAAATCTTCCTGCCAATGTGCGTATTCTTCTTCTCCAAAGAGAGGGTTGTTACTAAAGTTTGTTGGCCAAGTTTTGGAATCCAGGACACTTTGACAGCTTTACATCTTCTGAAAGCAGTCTTTTCTGAAGAGAGATTTTAAGTCGATTGTAGAAGGCAACCGGGGAGATTGGTGGGTCATCAGCTCTATTTTTTCTGTGCAATGGGACACCCTTAAATTGCATACTTTCTGCCGCTTCAAGTGCTGTCTTGTAATAAGTACCTGGAACAGTGCTTCTCATCCTGCAAACATCAAGAAGACACTCAATCTTGCAGTGGGCCTTGTACATATCAATATCTATACCAAACTGGCTCCTAAGAGGGGAAGCCTTCTTGGTTCGGGTCTATCCAGACCCACAGCGGCCCTACTCAGACTCAGGGGCCCTTCTGAGGGTCTGAGAACCTCATCAGGGCAAGAAGTTATGTCCCTTTCCAACATCTTGTGTCAAGGTGTATAGTGCTCCTGATCATGCAGGTTCCATTTAGCTCAGACAAGCTAAGGGTTATTGATAAAAAAAAATCTGTCCTCCATGTATTTCTCTGACCCTTATGCAGACAAACCAGGTGCCCATGAGCAGTTCCACCCCGCACAATGACAGAAGTCATGCATGACAGCAAAAATTGCAAACTGGAAAGCCAGTGGGGGTTCCTTTGAGGAAATGCTCTGGGGGGGGGGGCAAATGCAAATGTAAGAACCGGACCA
Source organism: Gekko japonicus (assembly GCF_001447785.1). Lineage (NCBI taxonomy): Eukaryota > Metazoa > Chordata > Lepidosauria > Squamata > Gekkonidae > Gekko > Gekko japonicus. The sequence goes on from NW_015164289.1 coordinate 133,418, forward strand.
ATTCTAGGCAAGGAAGAAAGAGGGGTTTGGACTCTCAAATTAAATGCCAGGGCTCAGGCACTGCAAAGCCTGGGTGGCAGCTTACAGGACAACGACAAACAATAAGGAAAAAAGGGGGAAGCAAATTTGCATAGAGGAAGAGATCACAAGGAGCAGCGTGCCAGGCAAAGGGAAGGCGACTTTTTCCCCCTCCCACACATCTAGCTTCAGTTTACTCCTCCTGTTTACTCAGTGATAAAATTATACCACGAGGCACCGAGCATGCAATCTGCATGCACCACACAGCAAACCCAGATCCCTTCCTCCTCCTCCACAGAAGCAAGCAACAGACTTGGGGCCCCTTCAGGAGAAGGAAGGAACCCCCCCTTTCTTCTTGTCAAAGATCTCTGCACCTTCAATCCTTGGAGCAGAGCTTCTCCTCCACTCCCTGGGAGACCCAATCCTGCGGGGCAGGCTTGCTGAGCCACCAAAGGGCACACTGTGAAGCAGGCAGGAGGCTCTTTTCCCTCACTCTTTCCTTCCTTGCTTCCCCCCCCCCCCCCCCCAAGCAAGTGGCACCAAGAGTAGCATTTTGCTCATCCGCCCGCCAGCCATTACTAGTCTCCCCCCCCCCCCCAAGCAAGTGGCACCAAGAGTAGCATTTTGCTCATCCGCCCGCCAGCCATTACTCGGCCAGCTCGCCTGTCGCCTCTCCTCGCCTGCCCGAGCTGCACCAGGTTCAACCACCTTCCAATTTTTTTTTTCAAATTGCAATGGGAGGGGGGAACCTGGCCTGCAGGATCAGGTCTCCCAGGGAGTGGGGGAAGAAAAGGGGGAAGCAAATCTGCATAGAGAGGAAGAGATCGCAAGGAGCAGCATGCTGGGCAAAAGGGACTGTGAAGCAGGCAGGAGACTCTTTCCCTCTCTCTTTCCTTCCTTGCTTTCTCCCCCCCCCCAGCAGGTGGAACCAAGAGGTCCCTCCCAGGTGGTGTTTTGCTTGCCTGCCCACCAGCCATTACTCGCCCAGCTTGCCTGTTGCTTGTCCTTGCCTGCCACCAAAGGGCACACCAGCTTCGACCCCTTTAAAAAAAAATCAAATTGCAATGGGAGCGAAAGAGGAAGCTGCGGATTCAAGAGCTGTGCCACAGAAGGGTTGAGGCCCCCGATCCAGCCCCCCCCCATTCGATTACACCCCGAGCTGCAGGAGAGGCAGGCCAGAAAGACACTACTGCCGGTGGCCTACCTCGCAGGGCTCCAGAGTAGCCAGCGATGAGTGATGATGAATGGCTCCACCTCTGGCACAGTGATAGCAGCAGTGGCAGCTTCTTCAGGGGGCCTGGCACTCCTGATCAATGCCACAAGGGCAGAAGGTGGCTGCCTAATCAGGAGGGCGGGGCTGCCGACTTCTGGGAGCCTGCCTGCCAGCATGTGGCTCCTTAAGCAAGCGGAGACCTGTGCGCTGGAGCTGGAGACAGCACGTGCGCTAGAGGGAACTGAACAGAATGGAATGGAAGCCTTGGATCTGATGATTTGGCGTGGTCAACTTGGAAGCCAGCTGGAACGCTGTTCCGGTGTATTCCTGCGCAAAAATAGCCTTGGTTTTGTGCATATATAACATTCAATGCAATAAGGTTTTGTAAATTAACACCATTTTCATTTGTGCCGAGGGACCTATGGGAAGTTAGTTCAGTCCTTTATCTGTTGCCATTACCAGACAATCTTCCCAGTTCTGCAGATCCTCAGCTTCCAAGCAATCCTTAGATATAGAAATGCACAAGGCACATTACAGTAGATAAGTTTTTGAGCTACAAAGGCATGAATGAATGATTGCCAGATCTTAATACATGCAGTGATGAAAATTAAAATTTCTCTACTGATAGAATATTTATTGGAACTGCACTTTTATATTGTGAAACGAGAATACGAGAGTAAGCATGTTATAAAATATGCAGGTAGACATGTAGGTCCATTAGAAAATATCTAAACAGCAAAAGTTTATGCACAGCTTAATAGCATAATATTGACTAGAGACAGTGTACTGCAGTGTTGGACTATGACTCAAGAGTACTGTGTTAACCTCATTTAGCCTTGAATGTTTTCAGTTTTTCTTCTTTCTAATTCAGTGTCAGATTTGCAACCTCAATCTGACATTTTATTTGCAAATTTTCCTCCCTTCAGCCTTGTGTATAGTTGATCATGGGGGGAATCTATAAGGCAGGTTTCTTCACAATTGAATACTGTGTGAGTGAATTGCTCCTTTGCTCTGTATTTTTTTTCCAAGATAGATGGAGCAGGTGTAGAGGAATTAATGAAGCAACCACCAAATTGCAAGGGTCATTGGTGTGTTGAAAGCTATAAATTAGCCAGATCTTTGGGGAAATTATACTCTGCCTCTGAGATCCTGTCATTTAGAAATCCAAGTAAACCCTTGGGAAACTGTTTAAAAGTCTGAAAAAGGGGGGAAATCTGTTGACGTTCGTTTTTGTTTTCTTTTTTAACTTCTGAATTGAAGTCACCTGAGTTAGATTAGAATTACCTATACAGTGAAGGTCAATTTACATTTATAACCCAAATCTTCATCCTTTTTCAGGACACTCAAATGGAAAATAAAGATTTATACCTTTCAGAACCATCTCTCCCTACTTTTTGCAAAAGCATTTAAAGGTTACTAGAGTTAATACTGATTTATAAAAGTATACTTGGAAGTCATTTTGAGAGCCTTACTACTACTACTACTACTACTACTACTACTACTACTACTACTACTACTACTACTACTACTACTAAATTTATATCCCACCCTATGGGCTTTATGGAGAACCTGCATTCACATTTCAAGAAATATTGCAGGGATGTCATATAAGACAATAGAGACAATGGTATATTTGGTTAATACTCATCAACAGTGCGCTCCTAAGAAAATAGACTCAGAAGTACGTCTCATTTAGTTCACTGGGACACACTCTAGACTATAAGATGCTGTATAGAAATATTAATTCCTATAGGCCTTAGGTCTCCCTTTGAATGTTCTGTAGGCTCATGTTTCCCCTTTGGAATGTACCCCCTGTTGGTTTGATTTCCTCTCGAAGCCAGATGGCTGACCATTTGCTCGAATTGCCCCCCATAAACCAAATGCCTCTGCTGAAGCATGGCAGAGATGCACGTAGGCTCCTGGATGGGAGGGGGTCAGGGGATCAGCTTATTGCAGAGGCTGGTCTCTGAACCCAACCTATTCCCACCCATTTACCATGACAACCCCAAATTTGGAAAGTATTTGTCTCATTGTGATTGGCTGCTGGCCACAGTTGATCATAATGAGATTGGGGTTCAAATTGGCTAACACATAGAGAGGAGCTCACTTTTTTGGCTTGCTCTCTCTCTCTATTCCTGGATGTACCCTGACATGCTGTCTCTCTACCATGGGATGAGACAAGACAAAGGATTCTTTGTGAGGAAGCACATGGCTATGGGCTCGCAAAGATGCAACTACTGTTCCTCAAGATATTGGACTCTTACTATGGACTATTGACCCTCCTTAATGTTGGTAAATATGCTCTATTGTATAGTTAGGCAAAATCTTGCTTAGCCTTTCTATTTTAAACTCTTTCTAGTTCTGATTGCAAGTCTGTGACAAATGACTGGAGGGGACTATAGTTGAAAGGTTCTGGTGGCTGTGTCCGTAAATCCAGAGAGAATACCTCTCCTGGGTTCTTGTGTAATTTCCTTGTTTCAGTAAATGATTCTTTCTCTTCCCATTCCTGGACTGGTCTGGGGAAGAGAGAGAACCATGACATGGTGGCGTTTTGCTTGTGGGATGTGCACTGGAGTCAATTGTCATCGTTAAGGGTTTTGCCCTATGTGTACAGAACTTGCTCAGACTGGAGTGAGAAAGTTTTTTTATTTTACTATAGTGTTAGATAGGGATTTTTGCTACTATGGCTGAAGGCGCTGATTCCTTCGGCATGGAAAATGTATCTCTGCTCACTGTGGATGAAGTGGGGGACCAGGATGAGTTCTGGGATGCTGCTGATGCTGGAGAACCGGTTGTGTGTCCAAGGAGAGCCCCTTTGTACCAGAGAGAGGTGGAGCATGGCAGAAGCGCAGACGACTGGCTGTTTGCTGGCTCGAGAGACCCTCCTGGTGAACGGGAGACAGAGGATTGGAGTCTGCCTCGACGCCCTTTTCATCTCCGCCCTTGGGACTGGCAAGCAAGGGCTCCTGACGCAACCAGCCACCTCAAACCCGGTGCTGAAGGCTTTTCCGTAGGTCGGAGGGAGCTGTTCACAGCCAAGCCTTGACAGCCTGCTGCTGATTCCAGCCAGAGAGATGGTGAGCATAATCCTCGTGACCCTCCCAACTTTGTTGCCCCCTGGGATGTGGATAGAAGGATGTTTCCTTAATTCAAACAAGGGCAGGACGTGCTGGGGTACCTTACCCTCTTTGAGCAGACCTGCAGAGACATTGGGTTACACCCCAAGCACTATATGCTGGTGTTGAGATCTCAATTGTCTGGTGGACTGGCTGACCTCTTAGGGTCCCTTAGTGGCTCTGATGCTTCGAATTTCCAGACTTTCAAGCACCTAGCCCTGAAGAGATTTGGCTTGTCTGCTGAATCTTATAGAAGGTCCTTCCGCAAAGTGGAGAGACATACTCCCCCAGAGAGTTACCCGTTGACTGCAGCTTGCCTGACGCAGAATTTGGATCGCTGGCTGAGTGCAGACAGGGTGCACAATTTCGCCACCCTGAGAGAACTGATCCTGAAGGAGCAATTCTACAGAGTGCTGACCGATGATCTTGCTGCCCTGGTGAGAGACCGAAGTCCTCGCTCACTAGAAGAGGCTGCTGAGTTGGCCCAAAGCATGAGGGAGCACAGAGAGAGAGGGTATGGTAGACCTGCTCGCCCTGCTGCTGGGAATCCGCTGTCTCCCTCCAAGCCCAAGGCCCCCTCGCCTAAACCACCCAACACAGCAGAGAAGTGGAAGACCCCTCCCACATCGCCGGTCAAGAAACTTGTGGATCCCAAATCCGGGTTGTGCTTTGAGTGCAGAAGTAACTCACACAAACGGTCGGCATGCCCAGTTTGGCTGGCGAAGAAGGGGACCCCACCCGCTGCAATCAAGCCCCAAGTTCACATTATTCAACAGCTGGAACCTGCAGTCCCTGCACTTCTGACTCCTGTGAACCCACCGGCTGAGGCACCAGGGACAGTGACTGGCCCACAAGCCTCCATCTCCTCGGTGAGTTTTGCATCTCTCATTGACCAAGGACAGCTGGAATGGGTGCGCAAGACGTACACTCATGAGATTACAGTGAACGGTGTGACTGTAAGTGGACTGTATGATACTGGTGCTGAAATAACTTCTGTGCATGAATCCTTGGTTCATAATGATCAGTTTTTGTCTAAGGAAGTGTTGGTGACTCCTTACGAGTCAAAAGCCGTGTCTAGAAGGCTTGCTTAAGTTGATGTGAGTTACCAGCATTATCAAGGTAAAACTATTGTCTTAGTACATAATCTGTGTGCAGCCAAAGTCCTTATTGGCTCTGACTTAAGTTATAAGTCTGCCTTGGCTGAAATAGAGCCCGCTGTGGAGGGAGGGGGGGGAGAAATCCCCACCTGGCCGCTGTCCAGAGTCCTGAAATCCTGTCAGCTACCGCTGAACTGACAGCCACTGCCTCTAACTCAGACAGTGAGAAGGGGGAGAATGATTTTTTGGGGAGCTGTCTCTGAGGAATCAGCCTCTACGGTTGCTGGTTGGGGCCCTCACCTATTCCACAGAGCCCTGTCACTGTCCCTATGATGCTGACTGTCTTGTGAGGCTGGAGAGACAGCTAGCCTGTGTGTGTGTGTGTGGGAGTGTGTTGGGATGTCAGCTGGAATCAGACCCACTTCGGTGCTGACCAGAGGGCTGCGTCTCTTCTCACCCCCCCCCCTTGCAGTGTCGTCACGATGCTGAAACATGTGTCTGTGTGGCTGGGATAGAGCCAAAATGTGCCTTGTGTGGCAGGAGAAGCCAAATGATTTTGTTTACTGTGAATGTTCTAACCTGTTTTTCTGTAAACTTGAAAGTTAAGATGTGCTGGAGGAGGGATTGAAAGTTTTAAGATGCCTGTTCTTGCTTTGTACTGAACTGTGTTTTAACCTGTTTTGTTTCCTTTCTGTAACCTTGGAATATTTTAAGCTGTGCCTGAAGTGAACATGTAACTTCATGAGTTGAATTGAGTTGTGCTATGCTTGTATTTCTATTCCTATGTAATGATGTATTCCGTGTCTACTGACTGTTGTGATATGTAATATTAGCCTCAAATGTATGCATGTTCCCTGAGGAGTAGAGTAGATGAAAATTGAGGTATCTACCCCGAATTTCCATCTTTAAGGTCTGGGGAAGAGAGAGAACCATGACAGATAACTTCACAATGGCCATGACAACATTCTAATACCCTTGAGACCCTCAACAGGGATACCTCCTTTTCTGTATAATGTGAATCCCATATTTGTACATCTGTATGTAACCTCAGCTTGTGGGCTCTGTGGGGCAGAACTTGGAATGAATCTTGCAGTAATTCAGAGAGAATAAACATTTTAAAAAAACTTTTCAGTTAACTTCACGTAACAAAAACATAGAACTTCGTCACACAATAAAACAGGGATCTTTTAAAGTCCAAACCATTAACTTCTCCCTTTTTCACAGCTTGTCGCCACCAAAATCAATCCTTTTCCTCTTGTTGTTGGGTTAAGAAGTCTCCAGCTGAACAGTCTATGCACCAGCTTCCAAAATGCGGGTCCCAGTTGACACAGCCCTGAAACAATAATTCTAAAATTTACAATTTAGAACAAAAGTCTCCCTCCCTTACCAGTGTCCATCCACTAAATCGTAGGCTGATTCTGTGTTGGCTTTTTCCCCATATTAGGAATAAAGAGTCAGACACGAAGATTGGATGAACTCTTGGCCACTTTATTTAATCAACAATGTAATTCAATGGCAAGGGCTAATATGTAAATGTCCAATAATACACTCTTAAACATTAGTTATGTATGCTAATACAATTACTTTTATACTTGATTATAGTATCTAAGTATACAAAATATTCACAAGGTATACAACCTAATCATACAATATATTAATGTTATACAATAACACGGTAATACAACAAAATATCAATTGCTGCCAACAGCCAGAAGATACTAGTGGAATTCCAAAACATGTGCTGTTAGCAGTCAAAAGAATGTAGAGCTTGACAAAGCAGCCGGCTTATGCTTGGTATCGTCTCTTAACTTCCTCAGAAGCAACTTAACTGGTATTGTGTATAAATTTTCTTTATGTTGTAATGTTATTTTCCTGGTTTCTAAAGACTCTTCTCAAGAGTTGCTACATTTAATATAGGGCCTAGCCCTTATTTCTTTAAACCATATCTCATGTGGGACCTGTCCTTGATAGACTAAGCTTTGAAGCCAAGGGAGAGACCTTTTTGGCTTTGAAGCTTAGTCTATCAAGGACAGGTCCCACATGAGATATGGTTTAAGGAAATAAGGGCTAGGCCCTATATTAAATGTAGCAACTAAGAGCCTATGGTTAAGGTTTAAGCTCCCCAGCAAGGCAGTCTGGCTTCCCTCTTCAGCTTTCCACAAGGTCTGCACCCTTCTGTATCTATAGGCTCCACCCCTTCCTAGCTCATTCCATTCCCAGGTTATATGTACACCTTATATGTTATATGTACACCTAAGTGTGGTCCTAGAAATGTTAGAAGGGACCTGAATTAAATTATTATCATAGAATCATAGAATTATCATAGAATCATAGAATATTAGAGTTGGAAGGTACCTTGTAGGTCATCTAATCCATCAAAAGTCAGTGAGGGGGGGTGGAAATGGGAAATGGGATAAATAATGGAAAAAGTGAAAATGTTTTTAATGTCAAATGATGAATTTCCTATGAAAATAAAATTTTGTTTACCAAGAAAAGTCAGTGAGCCATGCCAAAGGAGGAGAGGAATGCAGGGCCCCTCCTCTATCAATCATATACAAACCCACCCCAAGACAGATTCAATCAAGGGCTATTTCCCTGAGGACCTCAAAATCTCCTCCCAGACAATTTGATTATAACTAACAACCCAGATGTCCAAGAGAATTAGCAATGAGCCAATTCCAACAATTTCCCAGCTATCTAAATGACTGGACAGGAAGGTTCCAGCCCTTCATCAATCATGAGAAATACCCAGCTATAGATCTAGCTTCACAATCTTCCCCAGGGAACATTTTTTATACTTTCCATGCAAAAAGGGAAAACTCCCTTCTGCCATATAGACTAAGGATTTCTTTTCATACTTACTCATCTTTATAAGATTGCATTTTGATTATATCCACATTACAGTACAAAAAACCCTTCCCCTTCTCATCCCAGGCAAAAAGGTATAAAATGGCCTCCTACAACCCAAACTTTTAAAAGCCAGTTTGGACTTATCCTGTTACTTCAGACTTACATGGCCCCCATGTTCCAGTCTCAGCTCTCTACAGACCTGCCACAGTGCCTCCCTCACCCGCTGAGTCAGTTTCATTTCCAGAAGCAGCTTCTTCACAGTTGAGGACAAACCCCCATTCCCCCACGTCTCTTCAGAACAGGCTTGTATGTCTCCTTTCCTTTTATAAGTTTATTCCCCCTTTAGGCAGGCAGTTTTTATTGAAAAAAAGGTTTTTGTTGTTGTTATTTACCATATTTCCATTATTCAGTTTTGATTACCACCTTTTATTTATCACACAGATTAATGTGGTGTCTTTTGCTGTTTATAAATCAAGAAACCCATTTGTTTAAGAACCTTTCTTCTTTTTTCTGAGTACTGATCTGAATCTAGACCTTAGTATACATAGGCTTATGATTAAAAGTATATAGGTAGACAAAAGACGTGTTTGTTCTGTGCAAGCAGGAGGACACCTTTGCACATTATGGGTGACAATTCTGAACCTTGAATTCTCATAGGTTATTCATCTGAAAGTAAGCATATCATTGGTACCTGCAGAACCCTTTTCTGCAAAATAGCATTTTGTTTCCCAAATATCTTTGTTCCATCATGAAATAGAGGTCATTGCTGCACACATCTGTTCTGGAACATTGCTTTTTATAGGATGCTTCAAGAATTAGTTCCAGTCTGGCACACCTTTGGACACCCATAGGGAGATTCACATAACTTTAAGATCTTTAATACAGATTTTTTGAAAGTGAGTGACTGGCCCAAGGTCACTCAGAGGCCTTGGCACAGTCGGATTTGAACTTGAGTCTACCAGATCCTAGTCTAGCTCTCTAACCACATCATACTGAAAAGTGGCCTTGAGTGGCCACAGCCTTGAGTTAACAGTGAAGGAAAGGATCAGTTCTTACCCCTGGCCATGTTTTGCTTCAAAAATAAATGTTCTTAAGGTGCTTTCTCTCACACAAGGTAAAAAGAAATTCAGTGGTTGACTTTTTAAACAGAAATATGGTTGATGCTGTTCCTTATTCAGGATCTCAGACTCCCAAGCCTGCTTTTCATTAAACAAAAGGTAGAAGAAAGCTTCACACATTTCTGTATAATTTTATTTATTTCTTAAGCGGAGATTTAACTATAGCTTCCCATGTCATGGCCCCCTACCCAATTCCCATACCAAGTACTCTAATCTCTTTATCATGTGATCCCTGCTGAATAATGCCAGTTCATCTACCTGGGTTAGATGTGACATATCCATCTCTTGAGTTTTGCAGTGCCATATTTGGTGCCCCAGCTTCATCATATAACAATGTGCATATATGTACAAATCAGAATATTCCTAACTAGGCAAGCTCTTCTTGCTTCTCTCTTACACTTTGATAAGTGCAGGCCAAAACAAGAGGCTTTGCCCATGGCTGGAATCAAGACTGTGATGAGTGGTTAGAATGTTGGGCTGGGATCTGGGAGACCCCAGTTTGAATCTCCACTCTGTGACTGCTGGGTGACCTTGGGCCAGTCACATACTCTCAGTCAAACCTGAGAGTGTGAGGATAAAATGGAGGAGAGGAGAACAATATAAGCCACTTTTGGTCCCCACAGGGGAGAAAGGCTGAGTATAAATAAAATAAATATCATAAGTTCTGCTGAATTAGACCAAAGGTCCATTGTTTCCAGCACCACGTATCCCACAATGACCACCAAATCTATCTGAGAAGCCCTTAATCAGTGCATGAAGACAGTGTCCCTGTACAGTTGTTGCCCACTGAAACTATTTACTGACGGAACATGGGTAATGACTAATAGCTATTTATAGACTCATCCTCAGTGAAGACATGTTATAGTTGAAATATTTCTTCCTTGAATATCTGTTCCTCATTATTAGTCTGTGGACAGGAAGTTCCTATACTACTTTATGCAGATGATGCAGTGCTGCTATCCAGATCAGAAGTTGGCTTGCGTAAGCTAGTGAATGCTTTTACTGATTACTGTATCCAAGAGGGGCTGATGATCAATTATGAGAAATCAAAAATAATGGTTTTTTCTAACAAACCTTGTTTAAAACAAAGATCATGGAAGGTTAAGGGTGGGGAGATAGAACAAGTGTCTCATTTCAAATATCTGGGGATAGTGTTCAGCTCCAGTTGCCGCTGGAAACATCATATAAGAGCAGCAACTGAAATTGCTAAATTAAATTCTAATGCCCTCCTTAAATTCTATTATTCAAGAGGCGGCCAGTATGTCCCAATGGCCATTGCAGCTTTTAATGCGAAAGTTACTTCACAATTTTTATATGGGGCTGCGATCTGGATTAAAGAAATTTCGGAATTATCAGATCAGATCCTTCTCCAGTTCCTGCGTAAAATTGCAGGAGTCCCTAAATGTGTCGCAGGGACGGCACTTAGAGAAGAATTCGCACAATGCTCCTTTGAGTCAAGAGCCTGGAAGGCAGCCTTTAAATTGAGACTGAAAGTTCTTTATATGACACCTAATGCTCAAGGAGGTCTTCTTTATCTTTTAAAAGGGGATAATTATAAATGTACGTGGGCAAAACATATAGATAACAAGCTGGAGTGGATTGGTCTCGCCCCTACGGGGCTTAATAATTTAAATTATCAAGAAGCGCTAAATTTGATGAGATTGAGGGTGACAAACATTGACCGACTCAGCACTTCAATTCGTGCTAGGCGAGTATGCTCCAACTCTGCCTTAGGGATTGTTCCACCTAAGAAAACTCCCTCATATATGAGCTTCCTTACATCCCCCAGATCTAGATATGTCTTCACGCTTGCAAGGTTGAATGTTTTTCCAACTGTAGAGCTAAGTGGCCGTTTTGCTAAAATACAGTACACCTGTGGATCAGGTGCAATAGAGACCTTAGATCATCTTATGTTATTTTGCCACCAATGGATTGACCCCAGATCCTGCTGGATTACTCCTATTTTACAAAGATATCACCTCCCTATGGAACCCTGGGTGATAACCATACTATTAGCTGATGAGGACCCTGAAACGACTCGCTTGGTGGCAAAATATCTTTCAATAGTGCTATTTTTAAAGCGGCTTTGAAATGTTATGAGTACCTTTTGTATACAATTTTAAAATTTTAAAACTAATTTCCATAATATCATGGGATTTTATAGAATTCATTGAAGTTTATAAAATGTGGTCTGATGTTACTGATTGAGAGCATGTTTACTAGCTTTTATTGTAAAGGTGTTCTGCTCTAAATTTCTTGTAATTTTATGTAATGCATTTTATATTTGTTGTTTGCATGTTTGGCTTAAGACCTCGGGTCAATGAAGCTAATAAATGAAATGGAAATAGATTATTAGTCTGTAGGAAGACAGGATTGCCCTGGCCTGGATGTCCCAGACTAGCCCAAACTTGTCATACCTCAAAAGCTAATCAGGGTCGGCCCTTGTTAGTACTTGGATGAGAGACTACCAAGGAAGTCCAAGGTTGCTAAACAGAGGCACTCAATGACAAAACATCTCTGTTTATCTCTTGCCTTGAAAACTTGATGGGGTCGCCATAAATCAGCTATCACTTAATGGCATGGTACCACTTCCACAAGATAGGATTGTTATAAAATGCCAAGAATATCAAAGTTTGTATTGGAATTTATATTGCTACTGAGAAGTCAAAACACACAAAGATGCACCACCAAGAGGAAATATTTGCATTATACTTGCCCTGTGTCAGTATATGCTTTCATTTCATTGCATTAGATATTACCAGTGTTTCATTTATCTTCATTTCTTCCCTTTCTCCATGAACCAGCCAATTCAATGTTCGGATAAACAGAAGAATTGAATGACAGATTTCTTTTCTTCCCACTCCTTGTTTCCCTTCTTAACTACAGAACTAATTCAAGAATCTCCTATAAAACAGAAGGGGGGAAACTGGCCTTGCTAGCTTTATTGTATTCATTTGCTACTTTACTGATAATGAGCTTCAAGATGTTTCAATAGTATGGAGACCCTGCTGGTAAAAATTGAAATGTAAAATCAGATTACATAAAGGGAGACTACCCAATAGTCTATTGTTAACATGGACTATTAAAAATGGGGAAGATTTTCAAGATGTTGTAATGATGTGAGGATAGAGACTCTATAATATATTGAATGAATACCAATATTTCACTATGAATGCAATCATGCCATCAATTTAGATGGCTTAAGCTGCATCCACATATTGTTGCGTATTTGCCACTTTGTTGCCCACTCACCCAATTAATTGAGATCCTCTTGGAGCTCCTTACAGTCAGCCTTGGTTTTCACCATCCTGAATAATTTTGTGTCATCTGCAAAACTTGCCACTATCCTACTCACCCTAGTTCCAGATGATTTAGCAGCCCAAATAATTATCCTTGTGGGACCGCACTGCTTACTTTCCTCTTGTGAGAGCTGACCATTTATTCCTACTCTTTGCTTCCTGTCATTTAACCAATTTTTAATCCATAAGGGAAATTGTTCTCTAATCCCACAACAGCTACATTTATTCAGATGCCTTTTTTGAGGTACCTTGTCAAAAGCCTTTTGAAAGTCCAAGTATATAATGTCTACAGCATCACTGTTGTCTACATGCAAAATGTTAACCTCAGCAATGGGGTTGTTTCCACATGGAGGTATTCCATGTAACGTGCTTCACTTCCTTTTGTAACATGCCATACAACATCCACATTGAAGAGTGTTTTGTGCCACATTTGTTGTCCTGATCACATAAAAAAAATTTTTTCCCACCATTACCACAACTCTGGAACTGGCATGGATATTTTGAACATTATACAGGTGGTGGTGCTGCACATCACATCTGGGGCATACCATGTTAGACATACAATGTGTAAGCTACATGCAATAACCTTCATAGACCAAAGAGGAGGAGGAAACAAAAAATATGCATGCATTTTGAGATGTATGTCATGGATGAGATTCTTGAAAGTCTACCAGGTGCATTATTAGATACATGTCTGCAGCTTTTATTTTGCTCCGTTTTGTGTAAAATTAATGATTTGCAACAAGAAAAGCAAATTGCAAGGGATTGAAAATGTTCTGTATGATCTCGGCAGGATTTGAATGACTTCATAGATCTCTTGACTGAAGAACTCTTTACAATGTTGATTTTTCACCCAGATGTTACTTAAACTGTGCATATATCTAGCAAGATCTGCCTCAAATGTCATCTAAAATGACCAGAGAACTGCTTTTTTAGTTTGAGAATTCCCAGTGAGCAAAAACAATGTAAGCCAGTCCTCTTTAGTTCACTAGGAAAACCTCTAGTTCTGGATAGAAAATGAACTATGCATCTGTAGTTGACTAGTTCTAAATCTTCCAGTGTGGTTAATCTGTTTTTGGTGTGCTTTGTTTCTTTGTGAGATGGTGCTGTGGAATTTAAGGTCTACATTTCTCAGCATTCCTGACCTTGACTGGGCTGAACAGTTGGCCCTGTTCAGGAAGATAGAGAAGACAAATATATTTTAAAAAGGCAATGTAGGAAGATGATTTAAGCTTGGGAAAAGGTCCCATAGGCCTTCTAAAGCACCACTGAGAATTTAAAGAGCTAGAATAGAACTGGTGATATTTTCCCAAGGCTTCAGAACACTTTCTTCAGAAGTGTTGTTCCTACAGATTGTTCTTTACGATCTTTCAGCAGCCAGCAAGGGTTGTAGACAACGTGAATTTTGAACTAGCTGGAATATCTCTTGATGCAGAAGCCGAGTTGCATCCCATACAGAGCCCCAAGTTGATGTTAGTTCTGTCTGACTTAGAACTGAACTGGGGCTGTATATCCTCAGAAAGAAAGAGCAAAGAAACCAAATGTCATCTTTGGAAAGCAAGCATAGCTCTGAATCAATATATGACATTTATTTTGGGAAATATGTATACTAATGCCAATATAATATAATGCTAATGTATACTGATGCCAATACTATTGGGCATTCCTAATAGGGGCTATAACAGTACACTTTGCTGTCTTCATTCAAATTACAAATTGTTGAGAGGCGTTCCATCTGATTGTAATAATAATAAACAACTTGATTTTATTCTTTACATTTACTGTACATTCTAGGCAATAGTTCAAAGTTGTACATTGTTTCTAAGCAGGTCTAGTATGCCTTCCATGAAGCCAAAGAACATAAATATGAAGTAGGAAAATGCATATTTCCAGATACTCATTAAATAATGTTTATTAACTCAGACCCACCCTATCATATTTTTGTGAATATCACATCTTTATGTTGAAATCATATTTCTCATGGAAATAAAGAAATATGGCAATAATGGCCATGGGACATTCTGTGTGGCTCCAAGGCTGGCCTTTATCAATAGCCATGGCAAAGCTCATGAGGTACAGAAAATAGTGGGTCAGTAAAAAAGATGAAGGCTAGCTGGTTGAGTGTGCTGGAAAGAAACAAAAACATTTGTCCTTTGATTTCATCTGACCACTAACACTAACTAAAGTAGAATTCCATGCAAATGTTATGTTTCATGAAACTAGAATAATATTTTCCCAACATACCTGGCATCATTTCCAAAATCTGCACATTTTCAGAATCAACAGCACATTGACTTATACAAGATGTGTTCTTGTGTGATTTTTTTCAGGACTGTAGAAATAAATATTCTATATTGTGTAAATAACCTCATAGTATTATAAATCCTTTCAAGTGATTTCACTGCCTCCAGACTTCTTGCATTCCAGAAGACACAAGCATAAAAGTGCTGTTGTGCTAGAAACTACAAGACCAAAAATGAACAGCACACACATGTGCAAAATCATGTAATTGCAATGATCAGGTGATTATTGGAAGCTAATACAGTGTAAAAAGAACCAGCTGGAATTCAAATTAGTGCATGGCTTTTCCATGGGCATCTGCTGTTCAGGGCTGGGGAGGGGACACAGATTTAATGATGAAACTCACCTCTTAGACACTAAAAATCTCTCAGAAGCAATCATGTTTACTTTAGTTGAACATTTCCTTTCTATAGCACTTTATTTGCCTCAACTGGAAGCTAATGAGCAGGCTAAAGAAAATTGCTGAACTAGTGAGCCATATTAAAAGCATCCAGATAGACATCCTACCACAGATTTTCTCCATAGGAAGAAAAAGTGAATTAGTCTAGACATCCTGAGCCAGGGGGAAGATATGAACCTAAGAAGTCATGGCACTATAAAGTGAGAAAATGTGCACACAGAAGAAAGAAAGAAAGAAAGAAAGAAAGAAAGAAAGAAAGAAAGAAAGAAAGAAAGAAAGAAAGAAAGAAAGAAAGAAAGAAAGAAAGAAAGAAAGAAAGAAAGAAAAGGTAAATGTGGAACAGACAAAACATTGGTGTCTAATATCACTAGGGAGACAAAAAGAAACAGAAACCACAAAAGACCTCTTTTCATTATGGATTACAAAAAGTTAGTCTGGAACTGTAGAAACTACTAGGATAAGAAATATAGTTGAAATTGTTGGGAGCTGAATATTTGGCAAGATATCAAGGACTGAACTGAGTACCACCATTTGTTTTCGAAAAGAGACCAAGCTATGAATTCTTCAAATATGTATCCCCCCCCCCCATAGAGTTTATGGAAGTGAAAGAACAGCCCACATACTTTCATCTCTTTCTCTCTCATACAACATACTACACAAAGAGGTCTTATGTCTTGCAAAAGAGGCCATATACAAGAGAATTCATTTTGCTGGTGGCAGCTGTTACCAAGAAGAGATTACAAAAAGGGGGAAGTGAATTCCTGATTCCCTGAGGAAAGGAAAAATAAAGTCTTAAACACCAAACTCCAATAGGCTCTCAGCTAATTCAAAACACAAGCCTGAAACGATGGCAGGAGGATGCTAAGAGTCAAGGAGGGCTTGTAATGGACACTATGGTTATCTATCAATATGTGATAGCTATTATGTTTAATGACTTGGTCTTTTTATTGGATTTGCTAGTTCCCCTGCACTGAGGTTGTGTTATTCCTTTTATGATTTCATCCTATCTTGATCTTTGTATTTCTTCCAAACTTGTAATGGCCCTTTCTCATTTAATCTCAAAATAGAGGGTTTCTTTACTTACTGTTAAATCTAATCCCATATTTTCCTAGTCCACAATTGTGGAGTGATGGGCAACAGGTGATTTCTTCACAGTGGGCTATTTCATGTGGGTGTAGGGTCCACATAGAGAAAGGCACTACTTTCACACAGACATAAATGATATATTTGGCTTGAGTTTGGGGCAGGGTAATGAGGAGCATGGAGAGAATTTGTCTCCAGGGGGATTTGGAGTTCCTGACAACACTGGGGTGCATAGGTGAAAGTACAGGATGAGTCAACAGTACATTCTACATGTCTTAAAACTGGGGGGGGGGAGTATACTTGTATCAGCATCTGCCAAGATTATGAGATTACAAGGAAGTGTGCACCTAAATTTTGATGTGACTCAGTCCTGTCTGATCTGAACACTCTACTTTGCTTGTTTAAAAGGATTCCCTCCTCCCCAAAAAACCATTGTGACAGTTGCTACACAGAGTTCTCATCGGACTCTGCACATATCCCCCCCCCACAGGGAGTGGTGTGTAGAAGAGGGAGTGCAAATTCTTACGAGGTCACTATACTATGTAAAAGGCAATACATGGTCCAGTGGCAGCAACATATGTTTATATGAATTTATGACAACTCCTCAGATGTCTATTGTCTCCAGATCACTATCAAACTATGTCATGGATTTCATCTAAAGATTTAAGTGATGGCCACAGGAATAAACAGCTTTAAAAGAGGATTAGATAGATCCATGAAGGATAAGTCTATCAATGGCTATGGACCATGGTGACTGAGGGGAACCTCCATATTCAGAGTCACTAAGCCTCTGAATCCCAGAGCCAGGAGGCAACATCAGAGGAAGGTCTCGGCCTCTACGCCCTGTTGTTGTTCATTTAGAGGAACAGGTTGGCCACTGTGTGAGGCAGGATGCTGGACTAGATGGACCACTGGTCTGATCCAGCAGGGCTCCTCTTGTTTTCTTATGTTCTTAAAAGCTTGATCGATGTTATGCATGTCCCATGTTCATTTGTCCATTTCATTTTTTTAAAAAACATACTGAATACATGGCAGTAGAAACAAACCAAGAATGAATAGTGACTGTGCATAATACAAAATGACTGCTCTGTTTATCTCTTCAAATACTTCTACCACTTCAGTGCGTCCACTGGGCTGTCTTTTGTTAGATCAATGGAGTTAGATAATAAGCCTTCTGGCAGCTATTGTGTCATTTCTGTTTTCTACAGAGAATGGTGTACAACAATTGGTTCTAAATAAATCATAGATAGCAAAAGTAGAGTAATTACTTGTTCAAGGAAACAATATTGAGACTTATCAAAGGGAGACATTCATTGTCACTCACTGTTCAGAGATGCAAGTATTTATCACATTTCAATTATTTAGGTGTCTTGAGGCTTTGATTTGCAACCCAGCTGTACAAAAGGACTTCCTTCTTACATCTGGTTTTCTATAAAATACATTTGCTTATATTGTTTGGCAGGTTTTAAATAGGTTGTATTGTGCTGGGTCAGTCAAAGCAATGTGGCTGAGCCAAAGTGATGTGACTCATTAACTTCCAGATATTTCAGAGTCAACATCCAATCCAACTCTCTCTGGTCTTTTAAATGGTAATTGTTTGTATTCCTGGAGATTGTGGATTCCACCCTCTGTTTCCATGAAGGCAGATTGTTTTCAATTATCTTGCTACAAAGCAGAGAAAAAGACAAGCCGTTTTTGGTCTCAGATGCTCACCACATCCCTAATTGCCAAAAAGAACATTATTTTGATGTTTGAATCTGCAGTTTTGTTCTATACTGAAACAAAAAAAGAACAATTGATGCTGTGCTACCAGAAAATGGATTAAGTGAATTTCCTGGGCAGGAGGGGGAAAAAATCCTAAAATGGTTATAGCAGAAGAGCTTTGAAAATTCAAGTGTTCCTTTCAGGAAGAACATGTGCAGTTTATTTGCAGATAAGTAAATAAACCATCACCATATAAAAAGAATTTTTAAAATGTGCATTTGAAACATATTTTAAATCATGAAGTGATCCAGCCAAATTAAAAGTTTTTAAACCCATTTGTTTCAATTAATCATACATTTATCTCTTCAATTTAAATCACTGGGGTTAAAAATAACTGGATGAATTGTATTTCATATTTAATAAGGGATGCAAAGAGAAGGTCATCATGCATATATTCTATCAGTTTGTACATGGGAAATTGAACTGTTTCACCCAGTTCCAAGAGGATTGCTGCTCAGTGGTGCTGAGGTCTTAGGTTCAGTTCATGGCATTTCCAGTTAAAGATATTGATGCTTCCAGAGATCTGCTGGCAATGAGAAGAGATAATGCTGAATTACTTGGAACTATACCCTATCATGGTAAAAAGGCAATGCCATGTGTTTTCATATGGAATAAAACAGAGTCAGTTTAGTGTAAAGTAGTGGTTTCACTGCTGGATTGAAATCATGAAGTTCCAGTTCATGTCCACACTTGGGCCAAGAATCTTGCTGTATAACATGGACCAATCATTCTCTGAACATATAAGCCTGCTTTGTACTGTGTCAGAGCATTGGCTCTGAGAGTCAATACTGTTTACTCTGACTGGCAGCAGTTCTCCAGGGTATCACAGACCACCAGATCATGTTAACTGGAGAAGCCAGGGCTAAATATAGGACCTTCAGCATTCAAAGCTTTTGATCTACCACTGAACAACCGCCCCTTCTTAGCCTTTCCACCTCCTGGTCATTGGTTTGTAAGGATAAATTGGAGAAGAATAAAATTATGTATGCCATCATGAGATCCATAGAGAAAAGGTATATTTAAATGTACATAAGCAGGAATACTGGATTTGTACTTATTTAGGTCCTTTAACTCTTGTGCATTGGGCTGTTAGAACCCATTTTTTTTGCTTTAAAATATTCTGAATGTCAATTTTCCCTGTGCATTAACTTATGTTTTGTATGTGTTATCACTTTGCACTATAAGGATTTCAGCTTGAAGTCTTAAACAGCTTTTCTTACTTTAGAAAATTTAACTGTCAGCATTCTGATTTCAGTAATGCTCCTTAAGTGAGGCATAACTGCTAAAGAGGAATTGATTATCAGCCCAGATTTCATGACAGGATTCTAGCTCAGATTAAGCCCTGGATCTAAGTACTATTTTATGTTGTTTTAAAGCTTCTGCTGAACAAAGTTCTTCACATTTTAATATACTTTTTTCTTATATTGGAAGTATATTCATTGTTAAAAGTTAGTAATAACAATGAAATTAGAATTTAGGGACTTGCCTTGTTTAACTTCAAGATTTGTAACAAACAACAGATTTCTAGGTGCGGTGCAGCAATGCTTACTCCACATTCAGAGGCACCAAACCACTGAATACCCAGAGGCAGGAGGCAACATCAGGGGAAGGCCTCGACCTCTATGCCCTGTTATTGACCCTCCAGAGGAACTGGTTGGCCACTGTGTTTGACAGGATACTGGACTAGATGGACCATTGGTCTGATCCAGCAGGGCTCTTCTTGTTTTCATATTCTAAAAAGAGGGCAAAATAATAATTCTAAATTACAATGTTGTTTTTTTTTTTTAATAAAAGATTCATTTACAGAACTGGCAGAATCTCCTTCAATGGAGATCTTTAAAAAACGTTGACAGTTTATCAGTTGTGGTCAGTGTTATCCAACTGAAGTTGTGCTAGGACTTCCTAATTCTTTACCCTAATCCATCATTTGTCTTATTCATTTGTTACTTATGGTGTTTACCAGTTCTGGATGTTTCCTTAATAATAATGTAATAAAATGGGCAGCATTAGTAGTTCTGGCAGCAAGAGAGAAAGCTATGAGAATGCAACTACACTTTAAGGAAAAGAAACAAAGATTTAGTAAGCAAGTTGGGATGTAGTGTCTTATTCATTACCTATTTAAGGGACATAGATTTACATAAAAAATATCCCACAGGGACGGGTCAAAGAGAAAACTTACCTGAGGCCAGAAGGTGTACCTCATGAGGAAAGCCCCGAGGCGTGCTTGGAAGCAAAAGGGTGCACAAACAGCTCTGAAAAGCCTGCTCAGGGAAGACAGCGCAACCCCCAGGTGGAGATAGGGTGGGCTAACAACTCTGGAGACAGGACAATTTGGTAGCAATAAACAGGAGCTGGGAGTTGGTGAGGCAGCAGATCAGCCAAGCCAAGGTGCTCCTTAAGGTAAGGCTTAAAAGCAACAGCAACAGCTGCTAGCTAGCTAACTACTTGGGGGTGGGGAAGCTAATAGAGTAGCAAG
>NW_015164289.1:154215-169314 GCF_001447785.1 Gekko japonicus
GGTCTGAAAAAGCAGGTGACAGAACTGACAGTCTGGCATGTGTTTGGGGGAGCAGGTCCAATGGACTAGATCCTTGGCCAGCTGGCTATGGGCTGCAGTGTTACAAGTTGCCAGGGAGATGCCCAGTCCTGCCACACATACCAAAGGAAAGAGAGTCTGAATAAATGGTCAATTAGATGTCTTTTAGTCCTAGAATTCCATATATGGGTTAAGCAGTTTCTGGAACAATATGTCCCCTTGATTTGATACAGTCAGTTATCTTGTGAATGTTATTTTCTGCTGTGATTGTGTTCATTTCTTATAAACTTGCATTCAACTGTAGCAAATAGTGGAATAAATAATTAATTAAGCAGAGTCTTGAAGAAGAGTCATACTATCACTTCTACTTTCATATTGTACATCCTATTTGTCTCAGATACTTACAAGAAAACATTTCTTACAAAAGTTATACTTCCCACATAAATCATACCATGAAGAAAGGAAGAAAGAAAGAAAGAAAGAAAGAAAGATTTTTTTAGAAAAAATCCCCCCCCACTTAGAATGTATAGCACTCTTCTGTGTTGTTGTGTGAAGGTCAGGCATAGCTTGTCATCCTTAAATTAGCACAATGTACCACTGTATCTGAAAACCTGTAAGTCTAGGTCGCTACTCTCTTGGAACTGTTTACAAAAGAACACAAAACTGGAACAACCTATATCCAGTCTTGTGAAAGAGGTTATAACAGAATAGAAAATGGGACCTGGTTGAATGACTACAGAAAAAAAAATACTGCCGTATTCCTCTGAAGCTAAGTTTTATACATTGTTTAGAACACTGTGCAAATCAAGGTATTATTGACCACAAGTTCCCAAAGTTTGACTATTATCTGTTAAAATGCAGTTTTTGTATAAATGCCAGCAACAGTTCTGCTATTCTCTCTAATGGCTATAAAATATAAATAAGGCAATTATTGAACTATGTAACAAGCATAGAAGGCCCTATATGTCTCCTTGGGGAATTTCATAAAAAGAAGCATTCCCTTTTCTCTCCTGTTATGTCTGCCATTGTTGAAGAAGCACATGATTTTCTCTCCAAGTAAAGCTAATATCCCCCTCATGGATCACTGCCTTGTCATG
This sequence comes from Gekko japonicus, assembly GCF_001447785.1. NCBI lineage: Eukaryota > Metazoa > Chordata > Lepidosauria > Squamata > Gekkonidae > Gekko > Gekko japonicus. The sequence goes on from NW_015164289.1 coordinate 155,331, forward strand.
GCGAGGGGGCTTGCGTGGTTCGATGAGGCTGTGGGCTATGCCGCTGAGGGCCACCCAAGATGGACAGGCCACAGCAGAGAACTCAGACCAAGCATGATCCCCTGGAGAAGGAAATGGCAACCCATTTTTTTTTTTTTGCCAAGTATTTTTGCCAAGAAAACCCCATGGGCAGTATCAAAAGGCTAAAAGATATGACGCCGGAAGATGAGCCCCTCAGGTCGGAAGGTGTCCAATATGCTACTGGGGAAGAGCAGAGGGCAAGTACAAGTAACCCCAGAAAGAGTGAAGCGGCTGGGCCAAAGCCGAAAGGACACTCAGTTGCGGATGTGTCTGATGGTGAAAGGAACGTCCGATGCTGCAAAGATCAATACTGCATAGGAACATGGAATGTAAGTTCTATGAATCAAGGTAAGCTTGACGTGGTCAAAAATGAGATGGCAAGACTGAACATCGATATCTTAGGAATCAGTGAACTAAAGTGGACAGGAATGGGCGAATTTAACTCAGAAGACCATTATATCTACTAATGTGGCCAGGAATCCCATAGAAAAAATGGTGTGGCCTTTATAGTTAACAAGAGAGTGCAAAAGTCAGTACTGGGATACAATCTCAAAAATGAAAGAATGATTTCTGTCCGATTCCAAGGCAAACCATTCAACATCACAGTAATCCAAGTCTATGCCCCAACCACTGATGCAGAAGAGGCTGAAGTGGACCGGTTCTATGAAGACCTACAACACCTCATAGAACTAACACCAAAAAATGATGTCCTCATCATCATAGGGGACTGGAATGCTAAAGTAGGAAGTCAAAAGGTAACCGGAATAACAGACAAGTTTGGCCTTGGAAAGCAAAATGAAGCAGGGCAAAGGTTAACAGAGTTTTGTCAAGAGAACACACTGGTCATAGCGAACACCCTTTTCCAACAACCTAAGAGGCGACTCTACACATGGACATCACCAGATGGGCAACACCGAAATCAGATTGACTATATAATTTGCAGTCAAAGATGGAGAAGCTCTATCCAGTCAGTAAAAACAAGACCTGGAGCTGACTGTGGTTCAGATCATGAGCTACTCATTGCAAAATTCAGACTTAAACTGAAGAAAATTGGGAAAACCACGAGGCCATTCAGGTTTGACCTAGATCGCATCCCTGATGAATATACAGTAGAGGTGAAGAATAGATTCAAGGGTCTGGATTTGATAGATAGAGTGCCTGAAGAACTATGGACAGAGGTTCGTGACATCGTACAGGAGGCAGCAATCACCACCATACCAAAGAAAAAGAAATGCAAGAAAGCAAAATGGCTTTCTGATGAGGCTTTACAAATAGCAGAGGAAAGAAGGAAAGCGAAAGGCAAAGGCGAAAAGGAAAGATTTACCCAACTGAACGCAGATTTCCAGAGAACAGCAAGGAGAGATAAGGAGGCCTTCCTGAATGAACAGTGCAAAGTAATAGAAGAAAACAATAGAATGGGAAGGACTAGAGATCTCTTCAAGAAAATTGGAGAAATCAAGGGAGCGTTCCATGCAAAGCTGGCCATGATAAAGGACAAAAACGGTAGGGACCTAACAGAAGCAGAAGAGATTAGGAAAAGATGGCAAGAATACACAGAAGAACTATACAAGAAAGACCTCAATGTCCTTGACAAACACGACGGTATAATCACTGACCTTGAGCCAGACATCCTGGAATGTGAAGTTAAATGGGCCTTAGAAAGCATTACTAACAACAAAGCTAGTGGAGGTGATGGTATTCCAGCTGAGCTATTCAAAGTCTTAGAAGATGATGCTGTTAAAGTGCTGCACTCCATTTGCCAGCAAATTTGGAAAACGCAACAGTGGCCACAGGATTGGAAAAGATCAGTATACATTCCAATCCCAAAGAAGGGCAACGCCAAGGAATGTTCAAACTATCGCACAATTGCACTCATATCACACGCTAGCAAGGTCATGCTCAAGATCCTACAAGCTAGGCTTCAACAGTACGTGGATAGAGAACTACCAGAAGTACAAGCTGGGTTTCGAAGAGGTAGAGGAACGAGAGATCATATTGCCAACATTCGCTGGATTATGGAGAAAGCAAGAGAGTACCAGAAAAATATCTACTTCTGCTTCATTGACTATGCTAAAGCCTTTGACTGTGTGGATCACAACAAACTATGGCAGGTCCTTAAAGAGATGGGAGTACCAGACCACCTCACATGTCTCAACATCAAAATAACTAAGATCATGGCATCCGGCCCCATCACTCCTTGACAAATAGAACGGGAAGTCATGGAAGTAGTGACAGACTTCACGTTCCTGGGATCCCAGATCACCACAGACTTTGACAGCAGCCATGAAATTAAAAGACGCCTGCTCCTTGGGAGGAAAGCAATGGCGAACCTAAACAGCATGGTAAAAAGTAGAGACCTCACCCTGCCAACAAAAGTCCGCATGGTATTCCCGGTAGTCATGTATGGCTGCGAGAGTTGGACTATAAGGAAGGCCGAGTGCCGAAGAATAGATTCTTTTGAACTATGGTGCTGGAGAAGTGTCTTGAGAGTCCCTTGGACTACAAGAAGATCAAATCAGTCAATCCTAAAAGAAATCAACCCTGACTGTTCCCTGGAAGGCCAGATAATGAAACTGAAGCTCAAATACTTTGGCCACCAAATGAGAAGGGAGCACTCACTGGAGAAGACCCTGATGCTGGGAAAGATTGAAGGTCAAAGAAGACGGGGACGGCAAAGGATGAGATGGTTAGACAGTGTCATAGATGCAACGAACATGAAATTGAGCAAACTTCAGAGGACGGTGGAAGACAGGAAGGCCTGGCGTGGTCTGGTCCATGGGGTCACAAAGAGCCGGACTCGACTGTGCAACTGAACAACAACAAAGCTAATATGTCTTGGATCTTATGAACAGAACCCAGGTACTGTAGTCTGCACTGAAAAGTGTACTTCCTGTTCTATTTAATCTTCCATTTGGACAAAATCAGTTATTTTCAATGGGCCTTTGAGTAAATTGAAGCTCTAGAGAAACAGAAAGTCCGTGACAGAGACTATCTAGCAGACGCAGAAATCATTAATACAATCCAAGCTATTGCAGCCAAGAGACAAGGAATGCCCTGAGGTCCGTAGCACACTTTAAAAGGTATAAGAACCTGAATGGAGGGTTCTTTGATGGAAAAACTGACATTCCTACCTGAGTTAGGGGCTCATTGCTTGAACTGCTTTCATAAGTCACAACCACGTGAATGTAACTGTGTGAAGGAAGTTCGTCTTAACAATTTCATTGTTGCAAGCAGCATTTCTCATAATTATATGTACAAGCATAGTGATATATTTTTCATTTAATGGATTCACATATAGACCCTGGCCCTTCAGTACTGCCTGTATCTGTACGTGTGTCAGTCAGACATTATTTCCTTCATAAAACTATAGTCTGTAGCAAAATATAAGATGACTGAAACCCAAGATCATGTTCTGTGAGCTGCAATTGGCACTCATCACACTGGTGTGAGCACTTTCAGTATATAATGTAAGACATGGTTTTGTAGGCAGAGTTAAATTGTAGTCCTGCAAAACTACCTCTACAATCTGGTTAATAACCCAATTTTGTGCTCAGTTGACCCCAGTGCCTTATTTAAGTGACAAACTTGAGTTAGAAACTGAAACAGCCAGTTTGGCTTGAGAATTCCAGAGTGTTCATACAATTGTTCCCTTTCAAAGCATTTAAGATGATATTTACATGTCAGAATGTTTAAGAGCTATTTTCCTTTAATGTTATTATCTGGCACAGTGGACAATAGAGGGCAGTTTTCCACTACAAGTAACTAGACTGAATAAACCAAGAGTTCATCCTACTTTTAAGTGAGCAGAGAAGTCTTGCCTTTTTGCTAAATGACAAGTATAAAGATCCTCTCTTCTTATCTTTAAACCCCTAATTCAATCAGCCTTTACATATCAAATAGTTACCCAAATCTGTGTACACATCAGGGCAATAACATGCAGAGATGTCCCTCTGCCCACACAGGAAAAGATGCATGTATTTTGGGCACAAAGACTTAGAACTATATTGCCTATATATACGGAGGTGCAGATTCAGAGCAGCATTTAGAAAAATGAAGGGGGGAAAGAATCTTCAACAAAAAGGATTTTTAGTTTAATGTTAGAAGAACACAGAATTATTGATGCAGTGTGGTTTAAAAAAACTAATGAGTTAAAAGACAGAATAAAAGTATAATATGTGAAACAGCAACAACAGAGCAGAGGTCCATCAGTTGCTATTAACCACAAGGTATAAGCCCATTCTGCATCTAGCATTCGCTCCACTGTTTTACCAACCTACATTGGAACAGAAATTCCCCTCTAGATTGCATGTCACTTTCACTTTCTTTGATTGTAGGATTTTATGGAAACCTCCACACTGCATGCTGGTTTCACTTTCTTTGATCTCTCAGTTTTATGGTACTGTCTGCATAGATTTATGGCTGTTTTATGGCCATTCAGGGGTGACTCTGCAATCAGTACAGTGTTGACCCTGGGTATTTGAATGTGGTTTTGAACAGCATCTTTTTCTGGTAAAACAATGGAGCAAATGCTAGATGCAGAATGGGCCATAGATCGGAACTCTTGGTCTGAGGCAAGTGATGCTTTGTATTCTTGGTGCTTGGGGGGGGGGGCAAAAGTGGCAGGGCTTCTAGTGTCCTGCCCCCACTGGTGGACCTCCTGATGGCACCTGGTATGTTTGGCCACTGTGTGACAGAGTGTTGGACTGGATGGGCCATTGGCCTGATCCAGCATTGGCTTCTCTTGTGTTCTTATGTTAACAAAAAAGTTCCTTACTGCTACCTAAGGAAATAGTCCTGTAAGAGATGTAAAATAAAGCATAGGAACCTGAGGCGGAAGGGGGGGCATCAACCGCAGTGAAGAATCTGTGTCAGGAAGTGAAACTGACCAGGCAAAGGCAGAAGGCTCAGTGCCAGGTAAGTTGATTAGAGTTATAGGTTCCAGACGAGGCAAGAGATCAAGTGTCAGGCTGAAGTAACAGGGTGTTCCTAAGAGCTGGAACCAAGAGGCAACTAAGTTTTTGTATCCTTTTGCCTGGGATGTGGAGAGAAAATTGTGTCTTGGCACTAGAATGTAATAGTAATCATAAAAATGTAATATTTGGGAATGTGCAAGCATACAAAATGTCCATACCCCACAGACCAGATATAACACCTACCTCTGGTGGCATGCACCTTGTCACCCAAGGCCCCTCTTGGGAACAGTAGTTGGTAAACAGCAAGAAGAGAGCTGAGGTCACTCTGGCCTTAGAAGGGTTCACCAGCAGCTATAGTTCATTCTTGGTTGGGTCCAGCAGCAGGTCTGAGGCCTCCATGGAGGGGATCATGGCCCTAGACCTAAAGGTGATGCCTCCCCAGCCTTCACCACTTCACACTGCTGATGGTGAGTGCCCATTTTGAAAGCACCTGATTGGAGGGGGGGGGGACATGCCCCAGTCCATCCCTTGGCCCACAGACAGGCTGCAAAGCACTCCTGGTCCCTTGTCAATGGCCAAGAGGATGCATCCCACAGCTTAGACCAGTGCTTGAGCTTGCCCAGCTGTTTTCATTTATTTATTTATTTATTTATTTGGATTTATATTCCGCCCTCCCCGCAGGCTCAGGATGGCTAACAAAGGCATAATGCCAGGTAATAACAATAAAACAATAAGAATACAGATTAAAATTACCAAATAGACAATTAAATAATTAACCAAAGTTCTTAAAACATTTTCCGGTGCTCCTCTACTTACTTCCAGATTTTGAAGTCAAGATGGTGTTCTCCACAATCTAATTGCATAACAGTGCCCCACTGTTGTCCCTAGACACATCCGACTCCCTCTGATGACACCCGCACCAGTGATGACAGTATACGGCAGTTATAGGGCGTTGATAGAACAGTGGTGGCGGCGGCTCCTATTCAAAAGCCTGGTGGAAGAGCTCTGTCTTACAGGCCCTGCGGAACTGTACGAGGTCCCGCAGGGCCCAGATCTCCTCTGGGAGCTCATTCCACCAGATAGGAGCCGCCACCGAAAATGCCCTAGCCCTGGTCATCGCAAGTTTGATGGTCTTGGTTGTTGACCATGCTCCAACCATGCACATTTGTGTTCATGGGTATCATGGGCCAGCACCACATGGAGGTTCACCTGAACCAGGTAGTGACCATCCTGCAACACCTGGGACATTTGGCATAGGGGACTGCAACCAGCTCCTTTGGGGTCTACTGGCCCTCCATGACTGCTTCTCCCACCTTTCTGCCTTGTTGGTGATTTGCATTCCTCTATGGCATTCCACAACACCTATGTACAGCATGTGGCATTTTCAGAGTGCCACCTGTGTAGCCAATTGGTGGCTGTTAGAGGCATGATGAATGGTGGCTGATTCATGTACCTGGAGGAAAACTGTGGGCACCTACAGCAGCTTGGTAGACTATTAGACTTCCTAGGTGCCACTGTTTGGGGTGCCACAGGAAGTAGTAGTTGGTTTGCCCTATGGAGGGGTTGCCCATGCAGCCAGAGGCATTATTCCTCTGGAAGTTTCCTCCCCCCTCCCCTGTTGGTATGCCTGTGAGCAGTGTTCCCTCTAAGCTTAGATAGTGTGAGCTAACACAGTTTTTTAGCCTCTGGCTCACACATTTTTGTCTCAGTTCAGGGAGGATGGCTCCAGAGCAAACTAATATATGCAGCAGCCAAATCACTCATCCACAACTTTAATGCCAGTAGCTCACAAAGTAGAATTTTTGCTCACAAGACCATTGCCTGTGAGTTGTTTGCTGTTGATGAGTTCATGGTTGTATGTATGTATAGTTTATAATTTCAACATGCTTGTGTACTGCAATGACTCTGTGGTGGCCGTGGTTTTCAGGAAACCTAGAGGTTGGCAACCCAGGTGGCTGGAAGGTCCATGAAGGAGCAGCAAACTGAGGTTATGGCTGGATATATAGGTGATCATTGGATGGGCCATCCCTGGGTTCTGTTGCAACAGGCCTTGGTTGTGGATGGGTTTCAGGGTGGCTTTGTGCTGCCATCTGCCCTGGGTGCCTGGTTGCAGCCACAGACCTGACAAAATGCATTGGACTTAACCTTGTTCTATGCAGTGTCATCGATGCTGTGACCACTGGGCAGGTTCTGTGTGCCATGTGTTGCTGCTGTAGCTGCTCAATCTGCAGGAGGAAACTGGAGTGTGTTACCACCAATGGCCTGCCTTGTTGTTTAAGGAAGTTAGCTATGCAGCAGGATAGGCCAGAGGGATACAGGAATCACACACCACTTGTATACTGAGGTCCAGCACAGTAGAAAGACTCCAGATTTGAAGAGTCAATGAAATAGGTTTTATTAAAGTAGGTCCCTAATTACAAGCACACTAAACATTCTAAAAGAGCAAGCAATACAGAACTAAGAAAGCAGATGTGATTGATAGCAAATAGAGGAGTCAATTACAGGGTGATACAACCTGTCCAGACATGCAGGGGTCCATGGAGATGAGTTAATAGCCCAAACCAAAGGTTTGGGGGTGAACTGCCAGTTCGCATCAGGGCAGACACACAATTTGAGGCCATGTGCTCTGACAGATATAGACTTTGGAAAACAATGCTGACTAATGGGATGTCTTGAGGGGCTTACCCCAGGTGAAGACAAAAGGTTACCTGGACCAATGATGAGCCTCAGGAGGTGTGACATCCAGAGGGGCAAGCCCTAGGTGGGACCAGTAGCTTTTAGAGGGGCAGAGTCTAGCTATAATGGGATTAAGCCACGTGCTGGATGGGTGGCTGGGAGTATCCATTGTAGAACAACAGAGTGGCCTGGCGTTTCCCTGGTGTCAGGCAAAAGAACTGATGTTTCTTAATGTGCAGCAGGATGAACCTGAATTGGAAACCATTCACTAGACATGGAGAGTTAATGTTTACCTTGATAGGTCTGGCATAGGTGTAAGAATGCAGATATCTTAGACAAATATGGAGACTGGAATGAGAGGATTATTATTTCCTGAGATATAGGTGAAACAGGAGATGGGGATGGAAACATGCAACATTCTTTATTTATAACAAAGCACAGACCAGAGGCTCTCTGTCCCTGCCTGCCTGTACATTTGGCTAACAAAAGACTAGCCATTTGGTCAGTAGAAAATGCCTGAGGTGAGAGCAGGGACTTGCCCATTAGAGTCCTTTTGAACTGAGCTGAGCTGAGAGGATAGAAGAGTGGGGGTGGGGGTTGCTTGCATGGAGGATGCTTGGCAGTGCAGCCAGCCTGGGGAATCTTCACTTGGCCTGAGTTTTCCCAACCACAATGTGGTTCTCCTAGCCTCCCAGCAAAAGCCACTGTTTAAGCCAAGCCTGGCTTCATGAGGGCACTGCTTCTGGAGGTTCAGAGGTTATTTTGGGGTGTCTCTTTGTCAGGAAAGACCACCCTGGGTTCAGGGCTGAGGAAGCTGGCTACAAGTGCACCATTCTGGTTGTGAAGGCGCATCCTCCATAGACGGTAACCAGCTCCTTTGGGGTCTGTTGGCCCTCCACGACTGCTTCCCCCACCTATCTGCCCTGTTGGTAAGTCCCCCTATGGTACACCCATGGTTTGAGTGATATGTGCACTTAATTAAGCTCTAGTGAGGTGCCAGGTGGTTATTGAGCTTGCAAGATGCTGAAGTCCCATGGTCATGGTGCTAGTTGATGTAGTCCCAAGCCACTTGGCATCTTGTCTGGCTATTCATATACTGGGATATATATATATATAGCCTGCTGAGGTCTGTCACTGGTGGGTGGGGGAGGTATTCAACCTGGACCCAATGTGTGCTAGGCATGGCACTCATCCATATCCTTTAGGTCTTGGGCTGCCACAGTGAAATGACAGGGGGGGGCTTTACTTTTCCTAGGCCACCATGGATACCTATGGACTATGCTGTGATTTCTGTTGGCATAATTTTCTTCCCATTCTAGTGGCAATCCTGGTTTGGAGCAGCTTTGGGTGCTGACTAACTCGCACCATACCCCCTGGCCTGACCTCCCCCTCTGATGTAAGGGGTTATGCCAGTACCTCTGGTGCTGGCCTTGGCAGGGCTGCAATGATACCTGGTACCAGTGCAGAGTTGCTGGGGTGCTACACCAGCATATCACCAGATTATGCTGGTGAATCTCAGAAATATGCCAGCACAGTGATCATTTATCCACCTCTCCTGGATTGTGCTGTAAGTGTAGTTGATTTCTTTTTTTTTTTTGGTAAACAAATTTTATTTTCTCAGGAATACAACATATAAAACATTTCATTCTATCAATTGTCTACCCCATTCCCAGTTCCTCCCCTCCCTCCAATGGCTTCCCACAATGCTTCCACCCCTGCTCCAAATTACTTCATATCATCAACAATATCAGTTTTTCATCATTACAATCTAAAGATAACATCATTTGACTTAATATTGATCTAAACATATTAAGTTTTGTTTCACATCCCAGTTCTTTTCCAGATAAATTTTAAAGTCATTCAATTCTCCAAAAAACTCATCGTCTTCTTTGTTATTCAATTTTTTTGTAATCTTATCCATTTGTGCCATGAACAGAACTTTTTGTATCCATTCTTCAACCTCTGGTACCTTTTCTATCTTCCAAAACTGAGCATAAATCATTCTCGCTGTCACTATCAGGTACCAGAGTAAGGTCTTTTTAGTTGTATTGACTTTTTTAAAAGAACATTTCAGTATTTTTTGCATTTCATTGTGGACTTTTGTCCAAAAGTCTACAGCTTTCTCACAAGTCCACCACATATGATAAAATGAGCCCTCATGCCTCTTACATTTCCAGCATTTGTTTGACATATTTTGATTCATATTTGCAATTTTCTTAGGTGTCATGTACCACCTATACATCATCTTATAACAATTTTCTTTAACATTAGTACATGTCGAGATCTTAATAGAATTTTTCCACAAATATTCCCAGGTTTCCATAGCCACTTCCTTATTCATATTAATAGCCCATTTTAACATTTGTTCTTTAACAGTTTCATCTTCAGTATACCATTTTAACAACACCTTATACATTTTAGAAATATTTTTTCCTCCTCCACTCTCCCATACCTTTTCAATTTCATTTTTTTCCTCTCTAAAACCATAGTTTTTTTTGTCAGATCTAAAAAGATCATAAATCTGCATATATTTCAACCACTCATATTCATATTCAATTTCATTCTGCTTTTTCATTACCCACTCTGTTCCCTCTTTTTTAATTAAATCTCTATATGGCAACCAGTCTCTACCTCGCTGTCTTGAGTAAGATATCAACACTTCTACTGGTACAATCCACAATGGTCTTAAGTCACTCTGGTACTTCTTATATCTTGTCCATACCATATACAAAGCTTTTCTCACCAAGTGAAGTTTAAAAAAACTGTCCATTTTTATCTTGTCATACCATAAATATGCATGCCAGCCAAATCTACAATCATGCCCTTCCAACCCCAACAATCTGTCATTTTCAAGCTTCACCCATTGATCCATCCATGTTAGACAAACCGCTTCATAATATAGTCTAAGATTTGGCATTTGTAGACCTCCTCTTTCTTTGGCATCACAAAGTATTTTCATTTTGATCCTTGGTTTCTTGCCTGCCCAAACAAATTTTGACAACTCTTGTTGCCACTTGGCCAACAAATCCGTTTTATGCAGAATTGGTATTGTTTGGAACAGGAACATCAAACGTGGTAGGACATTCATTTTTATAACTGATATTCTTCCCATCAGTGATAAGTTCATTTTATCCCATTTCTTAAAATCTTGAGTCAGCTTAGTCCATAATTTCTCATAATTATTCTTATATAGGTCTATATTTTTTGCCGTTAATTCAATTCCAAGGTATTTTGTTTTTTTAACTACTTCACATTGTACCAGTTCTTGTAGTTCCACTTGTTTTTGTTTGATCATGTTTTTACATATAAGTTTTGTTTTATTCTTATTTACGTAAAAGCCGGCCAATTCTCCAAACTCCTTTATTTTTTGAAAAAGCAATGTCAATTTTTCTGTTGGGTTTTCCACCATAAACATTACATCGTCTGCAAATGCTCGATATTTGTATTGGTGTCCTTTATGTGTCAAGCCCTTTATTTCTTGATCGTACTGTATTTTTTGTAAAAGTATTTCCAATACCCAGATAAATAATAACGGTGATAACGGACAACCTTGCCTTGTTCCTTTCTGTACTTTGAAGTTATCTGTCAGTTCTTTATTCACATTTATTTTAGCTCTTTGTTCAGAATAGATAGCTTCAATACAATTTCTAAAATGTTGTCCCGCTTCAATCTTTTCCATCATCTGGTGCATAAAATTCCAATTAAGATTGTCAAAAGCTTTTTCTGCATCAACAAACAGAAAAGCTACTTCTTTTTCTGGGTGCTTTTCATAATATTCAATTGCGTCCATTACTATTCTTACATTGTCTCTAATCTGCCTTTTGGGTAAAAAGCCCGCTTGATCTTCAGAAATTACCGTTTGTAAATAGTTTTTCACCCTTTCTGCAATAATTTTTGCAAAGATTTTATAATCGTTGTTCAAAAGAGATATTGGCCTGTAGTTCTTTACATTTGTTGAATCTTGTCCTTCCTTTGGAATCAAAGAAATAATTGCTTCTTTCCATGAGTCCGGCACCTTTTTGTTTTCTCTTATTTCGTTGGTTAAAGCTTCCAGGACCGGGGAAATTTCTTCTTTCATCTTTTTGTAGAATTTCGCTGTAAATCCGTCCGGCCCAGGCGCCTTCCCCAACTTTGTCTCTTCTATTGCCTTCATCACTTCTTCTTTTTGAATTGGACCATTTAATAAATCTTTGTATTCCTTACTTATTTTTGGTAGTGGAATCTCCTTTAAATATGTTTTAATCTTCTCAAGATCAACTCTAGTTGTTTGGAATAGTTTAGCATAATACTTGAAGAAACATCTCTTTATTCCATTAGGATCAACGAACTCTTTTCCATCTTCTATTATTTTGGTTATCATTCTTCTCTCTCTTCTAGCCTTAAGTTGCCAAGCTAAGTATTTTCCCGGTTTGTTCGCCCCTTCAAAAGATTTCTGTTGTAACTTCTTTAAATTCCAATACATTTCCTGATTCCAAGTCTCATTCAGTTGTTCCTTCAGCAACTTTAATTCTTTAATAATTTGCTTTTTTCCAGGCTTCTTTTTTAATTCCTTTTCTTTCTGAGCAATTTTTTCTAACACTTCTGTTTGTTTTTGAAGTTTTTCCTTTTTTTGCTTCACGTTTTGCGAGATGAGAATTCCTCTCATCACCGCTTTATAAGCATCCCATACAATCTGTATCGGTGTTTCTTTATTTAAATTTTGTTGAAAGAATTGTTTCGTTTCTTCCTTTAACATCTCAATTACCGTTTTCTTATCCAACAAGTCTTCATTAATCCTCCACAGAAAGGGTTTTTTCCTTTCTGTGGAACTCCATACCACCGGATTGTGATCTGAATTACATCTTGGCAAAATTTCAGTCTTATGTGTTTTCATTGATAATTCTTCAGACATCCAAATCATATCAATTCTGGAAAAAGAGCAATGTCTATTGGAATAAAAAGTAAAGTCTTTCTGCATCGGGTTCCATTTCCTCCAAACATCTTCTAATTTTTCTTGCTTAACTAATTCAAAAAAATTCTTTGGCAATTTTCCGCTGAATTCGTTGTCCTTTTGTGGTTTTCTGTCTAGACGATCTATTGTCCCATTAAAGTCTCCGGCCATAATAACTTGCTCATAAGTCAATTGTTGTAATTGGTCAGTTATATCCTTAAAAAATTTTTCCTTTGCTCCATTGGGTGCGTACACGTTGATCAACAATGTTTTTTTCTGCTGAATCATTAATTCCACACCCACGTATCTGCCATCTATGTCCTTAAAAATTTCTGTAGGTTGTAACTCCTTCTTCACATATGTCACAACTCCTTTTTTCTTGTTTGAGGCCGCAGAACAAAATTCAATTCCAAATAAAGCATTCTTTAAATATTTTATATCCTGTTTTCTAATATGTGTTTCTTGCAAGCATATCACGTTGCATTTCTGTTTCTGTATCCAATGATTGATTCTTTTCCTCTTGTTTGGTGAATTTAATCCATTAACATTCCATGACAACAATTTGTACTCCATTATGCGTTTTATTTTAAAGTTCTCCAAAGACGTCCGCATTGTCCGCCTTAAATTTATAAAAGTCCATCATCGATCTGATCTGAATCCTCCCACCTTGATACGTAAAGGATAAACCTTGTGGAATCTCCCATCTATATCTGATGCTCAAAGCTCTGAGTTTGTCCGCCAAGGATTTATACCTTTTCCTGTCTTGCAGTATTGTTCTTGGGAGTTCTCTCATCACCATAATTTTGTTTCCCTCTATTACAAAAGGGACGTTGAATTGCTTCTTGAATATCTCCTCTGTTATTGATCTTGTTACAAATTGTACAATTACATCCCTTGGTAAATTCTTCTTTTCTGCAATTCTGGAGTTCACTCTATAAATCAAATCAAAGTCTGAGTCCATTGACCCTTCCTCCTCGCCCAGAAAAGCCGTTATCACTTCCATCATTTTTTCTTTTAAGTTCTCATTCTCTGTTTCCTTAATGCCTCTGAATCTCAGATGAGTCTGCATCCTTCTGAACTCCATCATTGTCTCTGATCTTGTAATTTGTTGAGTCAAAGAATCTTGTTTCTCTTCTATTTTTTGTATCTTCTCCTCTGTCTCTGTAGTCTTGGTTGCATTTGCTTGAACATCCTTCTTAACTCCTTCCATTTCTTGCTTGATTGAAGTTATTTCTGTAGTAACCAATTCCTTCAATGCTGTTATGTTCTTCTCTTGGACTTCTTCTAGATGTTTCAGATGAATCTGAGTTTGCTTCTCCAGTTGGTCCCCCAATGTTTTTTCTATCTGCTCCCCCATGGCTTGTATTGCCTCTGTCATTCTCTTCTCCATTGCTTCCATGGAGGC
>NW_015164289.1:169570-176180 GCF_001447785.1 Gekko japonicus
GAAGCTGGATTACGCCAACCTCACACTCCCTCTAGGGCGCTGCTGCCTGCTTGTCCCCCCCCCCTCGCTGGGGAGTGATGCATTGGGCTGTATACATTGCCCAAACTGTCGAAAGTGGCCATCGCTCGCTTCGCACGATCGCGAAACGCTTCAGTCCTCCATCTTAGCCAGACCAGAAGCCCTAAGTGTAGTTGATTTCTGATGATGAATAATGTGAGTCCAGGGAGACACACCCCCCCCCCGAGAATTTCTGCTAACTCTGTGCCATGGTAGAAATCTGGGTTCAAGGAAAACCGCCGCCCTGTGATACTCTAGACAATTCAGTGTTTCCTCTAAGCTGAGTTAGTGTGAGCTAGCTCACAGTTTTTTAGCCTCCAGCTCACATATTTTTGTCTTAGCTCAGGAAGGATGGCTCCACAGCAAACTAATATATGCAATAGCCAAATCACTCGCTCACAACTTTAATGCCAGTAACTCTCAAAGAAGAATTTTTGCTCACAAGACTCCACAGCTTAGAGAGAACATTGCTAGACATCATCAGATATTTTAGAAAATCAAAATAGAAAAAATCATGACTTTCGGGCTCAAGTATAAGTTTAATGAATAACCTTGCCATAGTTCTTTGTGAAAAGAACATGTGGAAAAAGTGTTTGAGATAGTGAAAATGAAGGAAGAAAGAATGCTGCTGATTTTTTTTCTTTGATGTGCTTTGTGATTCAAACACAATTAGTATATCAATTATCAGCATATTGAATTCACAAGGATGGTGAAATGCTAAATGCATTGGAAGAGGCATGGATAAAAATACAGCTATCTGAACACTTTCCCCCCCCAAATGAGCATACACTTGAGGTCACTTTTTGCTAGACTTTTCATTATCTACACATTTTGTACACCTTTTAATATAAAGCAATGATAAAGGCCAGCCTGCAGTCCCAAAGCAATTATACAATTACAGAATTCACTTCTACTTTGCTTATTATACCAATATAAATTTATAGTGGTTCCAAAGCTCTTAAGAATTTAGTGAGATACTCAGCTTCAATGGCTGGGTAATATAAAGCAATTTTATGTTTTCAATTACAAAAAAATAAAATGTGAAGAAACTTGAAAGCTGTAAAATTTCACAGAAAGCTGTTAGCTGTCCTTTAATCTGCCTCAAACTATTAAATTTATTCCATTCTGTCAGTGTCAAATTGAGCTGTTTGGAAGACATAGTTACACTAAGAAGACTGAATAGGTAACATTACTTTTGTGTCATTTTTTAAATAGCAACAGTTCAATAGACCTAGATTTCTATTTACTTTGAAAGCAAGGCTTTCCAGTAGGATACGAAATTCACACACATCCTGCTACCTTGAAGTTGCATGCAGCTCAGAGTTCAAGCATTTTGAATTGATCTCTGACTTCTCACAACTGAAGATAAGTTGTGAAAATAATGGGAACACGTTGCTTGGCTCAGGCTTTCTCTTTGACCATCAACTTGACCCAAGCAGTTGCCAAAACAATGGCATTTACTTTTCATCTTGACATCAGTACAGCTGTTTCTGTGAGATTGGATTGATGCCACCCACATTGCAAGGCATGATTGCTGTCTCTTTGAAAATCCAGATATTAGAGGATTTCTTCTTGCCATGCTAACAATACTGTTATATCCCAAGGAAACTTAGACAATTCTGAGTCCATTGAAGTCAATTCATTTAGAAGGGTGTAACTCTGCTTAGAATGGCTATAAAAAAAATTCACCTAATTTTCAAACAATGGCAGGTAACAACAAGCTCATTAACCACCTGGCACCTCACTAGAGCTTAATTAAGTGCATAGATCAATGTGCTAATTACATATTGTTGCAAATCAGTGGCTGACTAGAAACACCATGTTGATCACTGTTTTGCATGTCATGTACTTTCAGAGTTCCTCTGAGATAGCTGACCTATTTGCAAAAGACAGTTTATTAACTAAAAAAGTTCATCTGTTTCTTTATGATTGTGGGGGATTCCTGTAGACATGATGGCTTGAAATTATTCAGCTAAGATTTTTTAAGCCTCTCAATTGCATGCAAACAATAGTTGCTGCCATTAATTATTATGACTGTATGATTCATTGCTGTAGTCACTGAAGATTGCCGAGTTTATATCTAGATGAGGGCTCACATGGCAAGCTTTTCTAGATATTAGGAAGGGATGACAGGAGATCTAGGGCAGGAGCCACCTGTCAGAGAGTACAATAAAACATGTATACCTTCCTTTTCAGTGAAATATTTATTCCTGGGGTAGCAAACAACATAATAAAACCAGAATCAAAATAGTAGGAAGAAATTCAAGTCAAAAACTTTACATAGCAGGTTAAAAATGCAAATTGCCGGTGTAACAGGCCGGATTAACCCCCCGGCCAGAGTAACCCCGGGGTTACTCTGCCCGGGGGGGATTAATCTGGCCTGTTACAGCTGGCCAGATTAACCCGGGGTTACTCTAAGGCTAGGCCAGAATAACCCCTCAATAACCCCTCCGGGGTTATTCTAGGCTAGGCCAGAGTAACCCCGGGGTTACTCTGGCCTAGCCCAGAGTAACCCCTGCCTGGCCAGGCCAGAGTAACCCCGGGGGTTAGTCCAGACGGGGGGTTACTCTGGGCTAGCCCATACTAACCCCCACCTGGCCAGAGTGGTAAGTTAAATGTCAGCTGAATCCAATCTCTTCTTCTTTTTAACTTCTTTTTAACTGCACAACACAACAACCTGTAACCCCGGGCTTAGTTGCAAGTAGATAAATAGGTACCACTCCGGTGGGAAGGCAACAATGTTCCTTCCGCCTTGGTGTTTAGTCATGCCAGCCACATGACCACAGAAATGTCTTCGGACAGCGCTGGCTCTTCGGCTTTGAAACGGAGACGAGCACTGCAAACCTAGAGTCGGACTCGACTGGCTTTCAAGCTAGGGAACCTTTACCTTTTTAACTGGTTCAGAACATCCACTATCCCAACTGATCCAGATTAAAAAAGAGAAACAGAACTGAATGTCATTAGAATACTGTTGATGTCTTAGTCAAAATTTTTGGATCACTTTTCCTAGCCGTTCTGTGTAGATGCTAAAAAGCAGGGGAGACAATATTTATTTTTGTGGCCCTGGGATCCTATAGTATAAACACCCTGAGCTTGAAGAAAAGCCTCTAGCATCATTTTTGAATTCCAGCAAGAGAAGCAGAACCACTGACGGGTGGTACCTTCAACCCCATATCCACCAACTGGTTCAGAAGGATAGAAAAAGGTTCACTGCCCTAAGCAACTTGGAGGAAACAGCAGGGTAAAAAAAAATGCTAGAAAGAAATAGCTCAGTTTGCCTGGCTTCAGATTAGACTTTGGAGGAGGAAACCTACTTAACTTCTACAAAAAAAAAAAAAAAAAGATACATAGCCATTAAAAACAGAAAACTCAGAAGCTAGTGGTAGAACGTCAGCCTTCCTAGACATTCATTAATTGACTTATTGTGTTGCTTCAGACAAGTTTCAAAAGGGGTCCCATCAATAAGGTACTAAGTTCATACACATATTTAACATTTGGATTCAGTAGGGGCAGGAGGTGGCTAGACCATTACAGAAATTCTCTCTCCTCACAGATGCATTATTTATATTTATCCTACTTGACTAATTCAGCAGCAGTTGGAAATTATCCACACCGACTCTGCATGAATCTTTTACTCTTCTCCTCTGTGCTCTAATCAGCTCATCATGGTATGGGTGTATAGGGAATATTCCAGACTTGGTGGCCACTTACTAGTGTAATACAGGACACGGCAGCGTAGCTAGTGGAACTTTGCATTAGTGAGCAATATCATTACTCCTGCTGGTTTCACTAGCCACTCAGAAGCTGTGTGCCTGCACAGTATTGCAGCCATGCTTCTAGCTGCTATGCTTCCACCTCCAGTCTCCTGTCTGTGCAGATACCACCTTCCCTTCTCCCTTCAGTGCTGCACAGAGTTGGAGGCACCACCCCTGTGCTCCATCCCATGAGCTGCTGCTCGGTCTGCTCTGTTAATATCCTGGGATGTTGGTCCCATTTGTAAATTTCATATATAAATATTTATGCAACTGATGTACTAGACTCTGGTTCATGAAGGCATATGCCACAATAATTGTTTACATATTTAATGTACTGCAGGTTCTTTTGATATTTTGACATCCATGAGCCCTTATACACCCCAAGTGATGAGATAACTGATCTCACACCTTGTTTGCTTCTGAAACAGGTAATGTAACAGTTTGTTAATATGGCCTAACATAAATTACTCTAAATATATCATTCAAAATGAATCACCAGCTTAAACTGGAACAATGCATATCTCATGTTGCCTCACCCAATTCTGGACACTTTAGACTTCAGTATCTTCGGTTTTAATGAGGACAGATAGCTTCATGTAGTCTAAAAGGTAGGGATCTGAGATATATTCTGAACCAAATTAATTGAGTTGCAAAAAGATCTCTTTGTCAGGAACCCAGAAACATGCAGTAATCTTTTCACCTGTGGAGAACAAAGACCCCAGCTACCGCTACCAGAAAGCTGGCCTTTTAGTGGTGAGAATAATAGATCTCTTTATGTACAGTGGATGCAGAAGCTTTTTACTTATATTTATCTAGGGAAGGGGGGGTTGGTAGAAAATAAAAACCTAAAAATCTTTTGCTGCACAGAACTGTAGAATATTACTGTGCTTGCTCATCTGTTTTTAAATTAGAGTTTGAGCTGCCTCTGACAGCTTTTTACAGGCCAAAGAACAAAACCCAAGTTCCCTTAGTTTTGCTTGAACAAACTTGCTTGCTGAGAATGATTTAATTTGGAGTTAGCTCTTTCTTTCTTTCTTCCTCCTGTCATTCTTTCTTTTTATGTATCCAGTTGGAAAATGAATGCCAGTTGTACCTCTGAAGTTCAAGGACGTTGAGTGAAATGTGTTGGCTTTCTTTTCTCATACCTTTGAACATGCTGATTGCTGCTCATACATTTTCCTCATCATAAGTGCCATTAAATGAGGCTCTACATTTTATGGTTTCTTTTCCCTTTCCCATACTTATCTCTCTGAAAAAGTACCTTCTGAAATTATTCTTGAAACAGGCATGAAGTAATCTTTATGTACTGTGCCACTTATGGGAGTTGTATAACGGTTCTGAGCTATAAGAGCTTGGAACAAGCTTCCTATACTGTCCTAATCTCCCTCTTTAGTATAAAGTTTATCTTAGAATAACACAGGTGGTTGCAGTTCATGTGGATATGCCCCCCAAAACTGACCAATCTTATGGTAGTGCTGCTTACAACTATTCATTTCCTTAGTGCTTTTAAAATAATCATGTGGAAGTCATAAATGCCTCAGAAATTATCTGGGTCCTAACTAATATTATATGATGTGCATTGCAGATTTTTTTGTGTGTGTGTGTAAGGATGATAGTTAGAGATAAAAAGGCAAAAGTTCTTGCTTTAGCCACAAAGAAGTGCCTGGCACTCCAGAATCTGGTATTACTTTACCTTTTAATCCCTTAAAAACACCATTTTGACTATATATTCAATAGATCAAGATGTTGCAGGCTTCTGAGATGTGAGTGGCCATGGCTGGGCATCTGCTTTCCATTCAGAAGGTCCCAGGTTCAATCCTCAGCATTTCCAGTTAAAAAGATCAAATAGCAGGTGTTGTAAAAGACTTCTGCCTAAGACCCTGGATAACTGTGGCCAGTGACATTAGACAATACTGAGCTTAATAGACCAATGGTCTGACTCAGCAGCTTCATGTGTTTAGATGTTCATTAACTTTTTCTTCTGACTTTCAACCCAACTCAGGGTCGTCAAGGCAGAGAACATTAAAACATGTCAAAAATTAAAACATTTCATACAGTGAAAACAGCATTTAAAATACATTTAACACAATTAAAAGAAATAAACACATATAAATACACAAATAGGGAGGAGCCAATAAGAGTTTGTGAGGAAACACCAAGCCACTGGTGAAAGACAACAACAGAGGGAGACATGGCAGGGACACTTGAATGAGGGCCTCTGAAAATTACTGGAAAATAGATGGTACTTAAAATATGCTGGCCCCGGGCCATATAGACATTAAAGGGCAATATCAGTCCCTTGAATTGAGGCAGGAAGCAAACTGAGATCCAGTGTAGATGGAACATAAGAACATAAGAGATGCCAATGTTGGATCAGGCCAAAGGCCCATCCAGTCCAACACTCTGTATCACACAGTGGCCAGAAATACCAGTGCCATCAGGAGGTCCACCAGAGGGGCCAGGACATTAGAAGCCCTCCCACTGTTGACCCCCCAAGCACGAAGATGACAGAGCATCACTTGCCCCAGAGTCCCTATCTATACCTTGTGGCTAATAGCCACTGATGGACCTCTGCTCCATATGCTTATCTAATTCCCTTTTGAAGCCGTCCATGCTTGTAGCCACCACCACTTCCTGTGGCAGTGAATTCCAAGTGTTAATCACTCTTTGGGTGAAGAAGTACTTCCTCTTATCCGTCCTAAAGGGGAGGCATTTAAACTTTAAACCCCTTTCCTTCTCTTGCAGAGTTTCATCATACAGATGTGGCCTGACTCCAGGAGGGGAGGGGGGGGGTTTAA
>NW_015164289.1:176540-192881 GCF_001447785.1 Gekko japonicus
TGTCCTTTTATCCCATGATTTTTGAGCTTACTTAGGAGCCTTTGATGAGGAACTTTATCAAAAGCTTTCTGGAAGTCAAGGTAAACAATATCTATTGGGTCCCCCTTGTCCACATGTTTGCTCACCCCCTCAAAGAACATTAACAGGTTAGTGAGACAAATCTTTCCTTACAGAACCCATGCTGAGTCTGCCTCAATAGGTTTTGTTCATCTATGTGCGTACTAATTCTTTCCTTAATAATGGTTTCCACCAATTTACCCGGTATCGACATCAGACTGACTGGCCTTTAATTTCACGGATCTCCTCTGGAACCCTTTTTAAAGATGGGAGTCACATTAGCTACCTTCCAGTCCTCAGGAATAGAGGCTGATTTTAAGGAAAGATTACATATTTTTGTCAGGAGATTCACAAGTTCACATTTGAGTTCTTTCAGAACTCTCGGATGTATGCCATCTGGGCCTGGTGATTTATCAGTTTTTGAGTTGTCTATCAGTTTTAGGACCTCCTCTCTCGTCACCTCAATCTGACTCAGGTCTTTCAACACCCCTCCCGAACTCAGCGGTTCTGGAGTGGTCAAGCACTTCTCATCTTCAACAGTGAAGATGGAGGCAAAAAATGCATTTAGCTTCTCAGCCATTTCCCTATCATCCTTCAGTACTCCTTTTACCCCTTGGTCATCCAAGGGCCCCACTTCCTCCCTGGCTGGTTTCCTGCTTCTAATGTATTTGAAGAAAGTTTTATTGTTAGTTTTTACATTTTTTGCTATATGCTCCTCATATTCTCTTTTTGCCTGCCTGACTACAGACTTGCATTTTATTTGCCATAGCCTGTGTTCCGTTTCTACCGCTTAAAGGAATCCTTTTTACCTTTTACAGCTTCCATTACTTTGTTTGTTAACCATGCAGGCTTTTTCCTATACCTGTTTGTGCCTTTCCTAACCTGCGGAATATTTTTTTTTTAGTTTCTAGAATCGTAGTTTTAAATAGTTTTCAAGCTTCCCCAATGGTTTTGACCCTTTCTACTTTTCCCTTCAGTTTCCTCCCCACATGTCCCCTCATATCATTAAAATTACCCCTTTTAAAGTTAAAAGTGGTTGTGTGAGTCTTTTTGGCCAATTCCCTTTTTGTACAAATGTTGAACTCAACAACATTATGATCACTGTTCCCAAGCGGTGCAATCACTTTTACATCTCTCACCAGGTCTTGAGTGTTTACTTAGGACCAAATGAAGGATCACCTCTCCCCTAGTAGGGAACAAGACTGTAGTGATGTAATTACATATATATGGGGATTTATATGCTTCAATTTTGAAAAACCCCAGATGAATGTGTTCATAAATAATGGCCTGAAATGCTTTTTATGTTCATAGATGTTTAAATGAAGATGATTCTTTTATACATTGCTTGTAACAACAGACATTTTTGTATATGTGCATGTCACCTATGTGGGGCAATCTGCAAAACATCGGGTTTACTGACAGAAATATAACAGGAGTCAGAGCTGTATTTTAACAGTGCCCTAAGTGTTACATTCCCAAACACCGAGAGACAGTGGAGTACAATAGTGGTTGGTGCAGATGGCGGTGGGGAACCCAGGTTCAAAGCCATGATAATAGACAAATGCACACGACTTCTGGGGAAATGGTGTGGTGTCCAGGGTGATTCTCAGGCTGCTCCCAAGTCCCCCCACCCTTCTTGCTTCTTTTGGAGACCCCACCCAAACTTTGTGTTGTGTTGGGCTCCTTCTGGATCTCTTGGAGGGAGGCTAGGTGCCGGAGACTTGTGCAGTCCCCCCCCCCGCAATGGCGGTTAGCAGGGGAGAGATCATTTTGTCCTGATGCAGGAGCAAGAGGAGGAGCAGGCATGGTTCCATGCCCTGCATTAGCTGTGACCAATGTTCCCTCTAAGCTGAGTTAGTGTGAGCTAGCTTACAGTTTTTTAGCCTCCAGTACACACATTTTTGTCTTAGCTCTGGAAGGATGGCTCCAGAGCAAACTAATTTAGCAGTAGCCAAATTGCTTGCTCACAACTTTAATGCCAGTAGCTCACAAAGTAGACGTTTTGCTCACAAGACTCCACAGCATTGGCTGTGACCTCCCTTTTTAGACTTTGTTTTTCAAGTTTGGTTTGCAATAAAGGTAAAGGCATTTGTCCATTTGTGTCCTCTTATTATCTGTCGAAGACCTTCATGGAATGACCCTTTAAGAATATCTCCAACTCTGGAAACAATTTGCAGCTGCGAAAAGGAGTGGAGCAAAAGAAACTAAAATGGCGATGGTAGGGGAAAATGAAGAAACCCCAGCAGAGGAAATGATAGCGATAGACTTACAAAATACCAAAGTGGGACAGTTAACTCTGGAACAGTTCAAAGAATTCCTGAATAATGAGGTGCGACTGGCAGCAGAGGAAGCCTGTAAAAACATCATCAAGAAACTTCAAAACCCCGACGTGAAACTCGAGAATGCTTTAACATCTGATCTCTCTGTTTACATGGTATTTTATGATATGGTATGTGTGAAAGAGCCACATGCAGCTCACAAGTCACAGTCTGGCAACCCCTGCTTTAGCTATTGAGAAATTTTCACATTTTAGTCCTCATTGCTTCTCCTGCCCAAGCATAGCAGTGAAGGAAAGAAAGGGGGGAACGAGGAAATCCTCGTAGTCTAACTACTATAGAACAGTGCAGTCACTGCTTATTCCCTTGCATTTTAGTTTTGTGAGTTTTTTTCATTTATTTATTTATTTATTTATTGAGATTTATATACTGCCCTCCCCAAACGGGCTCAGGATGGTGTACAACAATTAAAATGATACAATTAAAATAATTTTCAAATAACAATTTGCACTTAATAATATTATATCATAAAATACCATGTAAACAGAGAGATCAGATGTTAAAGCAATCCAATATCTAATCAGATGTCCAGTCAGGACCAGGCCACTGATGGATGATTGGCTAAAAAAGCTGGGGGGGGCATTCGCTGCCTCAACCAAATGCCCAGTGGAAGAGCTGCATCTTGCAGGCCCTGCAGTACTGCAATAAGTTCCGCAGGGCCCTGATTTCATAGGAGACCTCATTCTACCAGGTGGGGCCAGGGCTGAAAAGGCCCTGGCCCTGGTCGAGGCTAATTGGATGTCCCTGTGGCCAGGGACCACTAAAAGACATTGGTTTGTGGATCTCAGTGCCTTCCAGGGCTCATATTTTCTATGCAAGGCTTGAATTGTATATGGATGGTGATGCACAAATTCTTGTCCAAGGATTGTACATAACTGTAGACACCAAGAAATAGACTATAGCATAATGAGTCTGTGTTTTCAGTATTATGCAGTTATATAGGAACTTTTCACACAAAGCAATTATTTCTACATTAGGTTAAAATAACCTGAGAAGGGCATGTGCCAGAATTTCATTCCACTATTGTTACTCATGGGGTAGCTTTCAAAAATGAGTCCTATATTGTGATCATGGCTCTGTGACCTGTCTGAAAGAAGTCCGAGCGGGCATGAAAATACAAAACTCAATATATCAATGTAATTTGAAAAATGATGTACTATTTTAGTATGCTTGTCTACTTTTATTTACTCATCACTCAAACCATTTAATCTACTTTCCATTATATTGCTCTGTCACAACCATAAATTCCAACCTGAAGATAATGGATACATATCTCATATGACAATCTTCAAAGTAGGCTCTGCTGATCTATTATGTTGTTGAGGCATTACAGCTTTCAAGATCTGAAGAGTCAATTTAAATGGTTCTTTAGAAAGTGTATTTGTTTTACACACACACACGGGGACCCACAACAAAATGTTGTGGATTGTGTTGCCCTTCCCAAATGTTCTCTCAGCTGCTGACTGCAAAGAGTGAGGTGCTGGTGCTGGAGAGAGGTGAGTGTGTGAGAAGGAGCCTCCTCATCCACCTGCCATCCACCAGTGCTGTTGCCTCATTCTCAGTGGTCAGGAGCCAAGGTGAAGGTTGGCTGAGGTGACAGTGCTTGAGATGGGTGGGTAGCTGAGAAGGAGCCTCATTCACCCATTCATCAGCTCCTGGAAGTGTGGGGACAGCATTAGCAGCTCCACTCTCCCTATCCGCAGCCTAAACAGTGACAGTGTGTGCAGCTGTGGTGGATTCCTCTTCCCCTTCCCCTGTTCATCTTTCACCTGTCCCGCTCTCATTCTCCCTACCACTTGGCAATGCAATTAAAAAAAAATGAAATATCAAGAAAACACAAAGATCACAGCAGAAACTAAAAATATAAACTAAATAATATGAAATGTTCTGAGCTTAAGAAAACATGAAATGGCTGGGCATTGAAAGCTCCCCCCCCCCATCTACTCAGTGGCTTTCTAGGGTCTCAGGATTTTTTTTACAGGGTGGTTTGAAATAATAATTTTAGCCATGTACCAAAAAGAATGAAATGATTGCCCACTGGAAACAATGGGAGAGGCTTGAAGGCCCTTTTGAGATAATGGGAGCTAAGAATGCCAGTTGACTTCCATGGGTTCCATTGAAATACATTGTAGCACAAAAAAGTTGGAAAGAAAATGCAGAATGGATTTTCCATTAAGGTCTCTGGGCACAGACAGACTACCCTCCCACTGGAATGACAGCCCAAGGAGTGGAATGACAGTCTCTGGGAGTAGCAGAAGCATTCTGGGATTGGAATGAGGGCCCCCAGAGTGGAATTCCATTTCCAGAATGCTGCTGCTACTACAGGGGCTGTCATTTCACTCTGCACCTTGTCATTCCAGTCCTAGAACACAGATTCAGTTGCTAAGGACCGCCACGCCACACTATGGGCTGTCATTCCAGTCCCAGAGCACTGTTTCTATTCCCAGAGTAGTCCATCTGGGCCCAGAGACCTCAATGGAAAATCTATTTAGCATTTTCTTTGCAACTTTATTGGTGCTGCAATGTATTTCAGTGGGGCTCAGAGAAGCTTCCGGCTAGAGGAGAAGTAGGTGAAGACAAGGCCAAGTGAGCTGGGATGTTCAGCGGTTCCCGAGCTAGGAAGGGTGAGGGCAGACAAGGGAGGAGGGTGAAGAAGGGGGAGAAGAGAGCCACAGGCTGGATTGAAGCTCTGAGCAGGCCAGTTCTGGGCCATGGGCCATAGGTTTGACACCCGGCTCTTATCACTGCACCACCCTGGCCTTTGTGAGTAACTGTTGTTGAACAGTAGCAAGCAGCCAGCCCTGGGTGAGTCATGCAAGTCATGTGGTAGCAAGTCGCCCAATGGTTGTTGCCAGACCTGGCCCTGATGAGTCCTCCCTCAAAGGCTAAACCAGCCCTGTTAAGAGTAGTGCACCCTCCCCTTCTCCCTGTTTACTGAAAGAACACAAGGCTGGAAAGCTGGTAATACTATTGTGATTGTCTAGCAATGGCCACTGAAGTAATCTGCTTCTTAATGCTACAGGCACTCCTTTCATTATTATGGAAGGTTTTAACCCCCTGTTATTAAGAATTGTCATAGATAATTGTCTGCTAGAAGATGAGAGCCAGCTTAGTGTAGGCTCAGGGAGGCTAAGAGCCTGTTTGCTGTAGTAGTTAAGAGTGGCGGACTCATTCTGCTTTTGGGACTGAAAATGGAAGAAGTCAATACGACTAAAAAGACTTTACTCTGGTATTTAATAACAACAGCGAGAATGATATATGCACAATTTTGGAAAACAGAGAAAATACCAGAGATAGAAGACTGGATACAAAAAGTTCTGTTCATGGCTGAAATGGATAAAATTACAAAAAAACTGAACAACGATGAAGACGACGTTTTTTTTCAAGAATGGAGTGACTTTAAAATATATCTGGAAAAGAACTGGGATGTGAAACAAAACTTAATATGTTTAGATCAATATTAAGTCAAATGAAGTTATCTTGAGATTATAATGATAAGAAAAATGATATAATTGATGTAAAGTAATGTGAAATGGGGGGAAGCATTGCGGGAAGCCACGGAAGGGAGGGGAGGAGATGGGAATGGGGTAAACAATGGAAAAATGAAATGGTTTAATTTAAATGTTGTATTCCTATGGAAAAAAATAAAAATTTTGTTTACCAAAAAAAGAGTGGCGGACTCTAATCTGGAGAACCGGGTTTGATTCCTGCTCCTCCACACACAGCTAGGTGGGTGACCTTGGGTCAATCACAGTTCTCTCAGAGCTGTTATCTCAAGACCAGTTCTTTCAGAGCTCTCTCAGCCCCACCTACCTCCCAGGGTGTCTGTTGTGGGGACAGGAAGGGAAGATTTTAAGAGATTGAGTTTCTAGACACTCTCAGTGACTGTGCTATGGAGCAGATGGTCATAGAACCTACCAAGGGAGAGGTGATCCTGGATTTGGTCCTAAGTAACGCCCAAGACCCGGTGACAGATGTAAAAGTGACTGCACCACTTGGGAACAGTGACCATAATGTTACTGAGTCAGCAACATTATAAATGGAGAGTTGCCCAAAAAGAACAATATGACCACTTTTAACTTTAAAAGGGGTAACTTCTCTGAAATGAGGGGACAATATGAAGAGGAAACTGAAAGTAAAAGTAAAAAGGGTCAAAACCATTGGAGAAGCTTGGAGACTATTTAAAACTATAATCCTAGAACCTCAGAAAAAATACATACCACAGGTTAGGAAAGGCACAAATAGGTATAGAAAAAGGACTGCATAGTTAATAAACTATGTAATGGAAGCTGTAAAATGTAAGGAGAATTCCTTTAAGGGTGGTTGAGCAGTGGGGTAGCACAGGGCTCAGTACTGAACCCGATGCTTTTTAACTTGTTCATTAATGATTTGGAGTTGGGAGTAAGCAGTGAAGTGGCTAAATTTCCCAGACCATGTAGGGCTTTGAAGGTTTCAAGGTTGAACCTTAAATCTGATCTGGTATTCAACTTGGAGCCAGTGCAGCTGGCAGAGCACTGGTTGGTTGTACGTGGACTCTAAGTGAAGTGCTTGCAGTTTTCAGGTCAGTCTCAAGGGCAGCCCTGTGTAGAGTGAGTTACAGTAATCTAGTCTGGAGGTGACCATTGCATGGATCACTGTGGCTATGTCGAGGTGAAACAGGAAGGGAATCAGTTGCTGAACTTGGCACAGATGGAAAAATGCCAGTCTGGCAACTTTAGTGATCTAGGTCTCCACTGAAAAGGAGTCATGCAGAATCACTCCTAAGCTCTTGGCAAGTGGCCTTGGTGTTAGTGCCTCACTGTCAAGGGCTAGAAGTAGGCATCCCAACCTGGGATCTCTCTGACTCAGCTATAGGACCTCCATCTTTGAAGGGTTTAGTTTCAGACAGCTCTGCTTCAACCAACCAACCACAGCCTCTAGACCCCTGGCCAGATTGTCTGGGGCGGCATTTGTGTTGCCCTGCAAGGCACTTAATGTGCTCTTATGGACTATAACTCATAAGTGATAAAAATGGACTGTACAAAGATATGCTTGAATCAGACAGACAGACAGACAGACAGATAGCCAGCCTGCCTGCCTGCCTGCCTGATCCAGGGAAGAAGAAGCTCATGAAAAAGCTGAGTCTAAACTGACATCTTTTAAATTGGTTTGGGAACTGAAAGTGCATTAAAAGAAATTAAAACACAAGTTTCATTTATTTTCTATAGATATTTGTATCCAACTTTTGTCCCTCAGTGATTTATAAAACTAAAAAAATAAATGATTTAAAATCAAAATGTGACAATGAACAAAAAGCAAAATCATTGTAGGGCTGAGCAGCTGAAAAAATACTGAGCCCTTGGTTTAATGTTCTTCCCTTATAGCAGAAGTACTGCATTTCCTTCAAGAAAATGTACATTTAAATTATCCTTTAATGCACATATTGCACATGTTGTAGGAGGAATGATAACAAGAAGGAGACAAAATTGCCACTGGCCAGTTAGACCTGTGCCTGAATGTGTTTCCCCCCATTAATGAATAACAATAATAACAAAACAAAAATAACAATAATAACAAAACATTCCACATACATCTGCTCAGTCATCCTTACAACAGCTATATAAAGTCATTACCATCCTGTCCCCATATTGCAGAAGAAGATTTAAGGCTGGGCCCCCGGCCCCCGGCTCGCCGCCCGGCCCGGCAGGGCTCTTTTTGTAGCAGGAACTCCTTTGCAAATTAGGCCACACCCCCTAATGTAGCCAATCCTCCAAGAGCTTATAGAGCTCTTCTTACAGGAGCTACTGTAAGCTCTTGGAGGATTGGCTACATTAGGGGTGTGTCACTTAATATGCAAATGAGTACCTGCTACAAAAAGAGCCCTGATCAGCCACTTAGTGATTTTATTGGAGGACTAAGATTTCAAACAAGATTTCCTACTTGTTCATTCAGTCTCAGTCAATATGGTATAATAAATATTAACACACTGATGAAGGCTTATAAGCCTTGCTTTTAGTGTAAAGGCAGATCTCCCCTCCCAAATGAAGCAAAGCATGTACTTTAGAATGAAATCTCACAGAAGTAGCTACAGTTACATTCCTCTGACCTTTTTTTTCCATTGTAACTAATGGGAAGTGAAAACTCAACAAGCTGAAGTGGACACACTCTACTGAAACTTGTCCTTGACAAGCTTCATTGAAATTAATGCATATTGTTCAATTAGCCATGGTTTTGCACAATTGCCATTCCTGTCAATGAAGTTAGCAGTGACAAACTTCCTTCTGGGTAGTGGCTACAGTACATGCACAGGTGTTACTTATCAAAATATAATTTGAGCCTTCAGCCAATTTTATTTTAAAATGTTGATTTGTTCCCATTGATCTGAAATTCTGTGGAAGACAACATTTTTGTTAAAGCCTAGAGTAAAAAAACATTTCTTTAAAAAATAAAATGGAATATTTAGAACTTTATTTTTACTGGTAACCCATAGACGGTTAACCTAAATAATGGAAGAAGCCTCTATTAAGCTGTGAGCCAGTGTGGTGTAGTGGTTCCAGTGCAGGATTAGGATTTAAGACAGCCAGGTTCAAATCCTCACTCAGACAAGTTACTTATTGGGGGACTTTAGTTTACTCTATCTTAGTCTAACCTAGCTCACACAGGGATTGATGTGAGAATAAAATGAAAGAGGAGAGGACTATATGCACCATACTGAGTTACTCAGGGGAACGATGGGATAAAAAGAAGTAGTGAATAATAATCTCTCCTTATATATAATTGAGTAATGGGGTGGCATTTTCTGAACATTCCACATGCTCCTAAATCAGTTGGCTCCATGATGTGTCACTCAGAAGCTGTCCGTATCCACTGGCTGCGTTGTCTGAGTCCCGCCCACAGAGAGTTTCCAGCTCTCCTATTGGCTGCACAATGTGCTCCATCATCCATTGGCCCATCAACCGCCACTCAAGAGTACTCACGTGTCATTGGCCGGGTGCTGGGTCTGCCCACTCCCCTTTCAGCCACTGTTCCCTGTCAGAATCACTGGCAAACGGTTGTGTCTCCTAACAATGACACTTCTCCTGCTTAGCTCTTCTGTGGGACTAAGTTTTCCCTCAGTTGAATAGAATGCCATAGAGGCCACCCTCTAAAGCAGTTATTTTTTCTGGGGGGCAGAAGAGATCTGTTGTCTGGAGTTCAGTTGTGATACCAGATGACAGAGATCAGTTCCCCCGGAGAAAATGGCTGCTTTGGAGGGTAGACCCTATGGCATTATACCCTGCTGAGTCCTTCTGCCCCCCCAACACTGCCCTCCACAGGATCCACCCCCCAAATCTCCAGGTATTTCCCTACTCAGAGCTGGGAACCATACTTTCCCCTCAGTGCCTATTGCTAGGCAACCAAACTTGGTTCTGTCAGTAAAATACCCTTTCCACACCATTTTTGGCCTTTGGGAGAAAACTCATTGGGGACAGTCCTGACTAGGGTTGCCAGCTCCAGGTAGGGAAATTCCTGGAGATTTATTTTCTCCGGGGGGGGGAGCTTTCGTCTGGAGTTCATTTGTGATACCTAGCAATCTTCAGGCTCCACCTGGAGGTTGGCTACCCTTGGCATAGCAGTCAGTGCTTCAGAGCACGGTCTGCTAGACCCAGGTTCTTTCTGATTGGGTGATTTTGGACCAGTCACAAACTTTCAGCCTAACCTCACAGGGTTGTTGTGCAAGTAAAAAGGGGGAGAGGAGAATGATGTAAGCTGCTTTGGTCCCCATTGCAGAGAAAGGCTACTTTTCCTCCTGGGGAACCATTGTTGCCAGTCTCCAGGTGAGGGGTGGAGTTCACTCAGAATTACAAACAGTTTGATGTAGTGGTTAAGTGCATGGACTCTAATCTAAGCTGTCCTTGAAAGGGCAGTTCTGGAAAGAGCTCTCTCAGCCCCACCTACCTAACAGGGTGTCTGTTGTGGGGAGGGGAAGGGAAAGGAGTTTGTAAGCTGCTCTGAGACTCTGAGTGAAGGCCGGGGTATAAATCCAATCTCCTTCTCATCTTCATCCTCCTTCTTCTTTTTCTTCTTATTCTTCTGCAACTGCTCTCCATATGACAGAGATCAGTTCCCCTGGAGAAAATGGTGGACTCTGTGTCCTTATACTGTGCTGAGATGGCCCCCCTATAACAGCCAATGTGCCATAGCAGTCAGGGTTTCAGAGCATGGTAGAGGCTGCAGGTGAGGGGGGGAGATGGAAAGCTGGAGAGTGAGGGGGAAATAAAGGTAGGCTGATGAGTGGCTAAGAAGGAGATAGGGTTGCCAACTCCAGGTGGGAAATTTCTGGATATTTGAGGGGTGGAGCCTGGAGATGGTGAGGTTTGAGGAGGGGTGGGACCTCAGACAGGTTCAATGCCATAGACTCCACCCTCCCAATCAGCCATTCCCTCCTGGGGAACCATTGTTGCCAATCTCCAGGTGAGGGCTGGAGATCACTGAAAATTAAAACTGCTCTTCAGGTAGCAGAGATCAGTTCCTCTGGAGAAAATGGTGGACTCTGTGTCATTATACTCTGCTGAGGTCACCACGCCTAATTGACACTGAGTGCCCAAGGCCAGGGCACTCTCCCAGAGCCTCTTTCTAGAGCTCATTGTATTTATTTCCACAACAGGCCTTATTCCTAGTAAGGTATAGTTGAGGTATCAAGCCTGTATCAGGTCCACCACTGTTCAGCTTTGTCACCAACTATGTTTGTTCTTCCTCCACATTTCACTAGTTCTGATCACCTTACAGTGAACACACACTCATCCTACCTTTATGTGTTCAAGAAAGAGCCAATGCATATTAACTTTAAATAGCCGGAGGCTGAGTGGCCAAGGTACATCAGGGGGCCACATCATCCTCCCTTGCCCCAAGGGCAGGTGCAATATGGAGAGAGGTGTTTGTCACGCGGGATCCTTGGGCGCTTGCCCATTGTATTAAAGTGTCTTAAAATGTTTTATTGTGTTTTTATCGCACTGTGTGCCATGTTGTGTATTATGGTGCTGTAATGCACCTCATACTGTAAGCCACCCTGAGCCTGCATGCAGGGAGGGCGGGGTATAAATAAAATTAAATAAATAAATAATAAATAAATAAATATAAAGAAAAAAATCAAGTGTACATTTTTTACAGATAGTATTTGTAGAAAAGAGTACAGTAGCATTTTAAAGACTAACAAAACTTGTGATATGGTATGAGCTTTTGTACATAACTGCTCAGTTCTTCAATTAGTATACATGTTCACGAACTTGTGAACAGGGCTACTAAGAGAATTGTTTGGGAGTGGTGATTCTTTTTAACCTTTATTAAGGTTGGATTAAAAAAACACACCTACACTTACTTTCACAAAAGAACACTACACATAGTAGGCTAACTGTGTAGTGAAGTTGCAATGTAAAAGAGGGAGGATTTATTTATTTTATTTTTATGTTATTCGATTTATATGAATTTCCCAACCCTGCAAGCAGGCTCTCTGTCTGATTTACAACCTTAAAACAGATAAAATACAATCAACATAATAAAATTATCACAATACACTAATAAAATGACCAGTTCAGATGCAAAGTGGCGATGAGATGCAAAGTGGCAGCCATTTTCTGTTTAACAATCCTATTATATAAAATGTGTGGGTTGCCCTGGCTGAGACCACTGTTGTATTCAGACAAAGTATGTGCTCTTAAAAGAATTATTGCATATGGCTTGAATATTCTTCCATGTCAGGCTGAAGAGACTTGTCTGTAATGAGTTAGTTGTCTATGCAAGGAAAGTTTGATATCACATGCACTTTATGAAATGGTATACCTTATGACTGGTTCTTATTCAGTGTGACAATATGTTAGGGCTTATTCTGGCATTAATTTTATAGTGTGGTTGCTGCTGGAGCATAGCTCCTTCCACAGCTTCAGCCTGGAAAAATCCATAATGTAACTTCTTCCTACACCAGAGTTTCCACAGTTTCTCGGTGGGACTAAGCTGGATGGAACTACAGCACTGACTACTCCCACATGGCTTGGGAGTTCACCCAGTGCTCAAACAACTTAAAAAGGAGCTGCTCTCTAGTGGCTACCAAATCATGATATTAACTTCACAACAGGCCCTGAGATAGCAAGGAAACTTCTTGAACTGATGAGCCAAAATTATGGTGAAAGCTCATAGTTCAAAAAAGATCAGTTTCTGATCCCTGTTCTGTATATTATGCTACTGCACAATGTATGCATTGCCACCTTTAACTTCTCAATTAATCAGACCTAATATATGTAGTGAATCGATCTTCTTTTTTTAGGTTAAAAAAGGTGACATTGCATAGTTAACACACTGTGCATTGGGATGCATGGATATTCATTTAGTGCTTAGGGTGTTGTTAATATGAAAATTAAGTATCTGCTTGAGTCCAAATTGATTTCTCCAAAGGCCCTATTCCAAAATATTTCCTTAATCAGCACTGTGGGATTTTTTAGTCTTCCTTGCATTATAGTATTTGAGACCTTCATTTGTCCTGTTAAATCCCCTAACATCATTCTTTTCCTCACATTTCAACTCCATTCATTTGTGTATCCTCTCCAATGCTCAACCATAATTTCACTGTTTTTGTGTCTCTTCACACAGTTTTGTTCCCATAACAGTTATTCTACCTTCTATAAAAGTTATAGAGCAACGTTTTATAAATTGTACAATTACCACAGTTATATTTTGGGACTCAGTCTGGACGTCCCCTCACAAATTTCTATGCAATCTGTATTCCAGTGAAGTCTACTGCAGAACTTTATGCTTATTTCAGCTAAAGACCAAGTTCCAAAGGAGCTATACACACAACTTGCTTTGACGTAAGGGTCAGGAAAGTAGGCACCAGAATAGCTGACAAATTCAAAGACTTCAGAATATTACTATTTTCCCCCAATTCAGATTATTTAGAATTATATTGAAAAGATTTTGTTTGGAGTTTCATTCATGTCTGGATAGACATGGTTGTTAAATTAGTTTCCACTGGGACAGCTGAATAGATCACAGCTGAGACCAACAAATTCAAGTCTTGAAAAGGGTCTTCACATGAGAAGTGAAACTAGGAAAGGATTTAAAGTACTTAGGAGTTTTAGTTGTTTATGACTTTCTGCAGAATTGAAAGAGATGCTCCTCAGTATTACTGCTTTGTTTTCAGTGAGGAGCAGCAGCTTCACCATTTTGGCTACCTGGAAAAGTCCTGCTGGGTTGAGGGCCTGAGAAAGCACCTCCCTGAGCCCACTTTCCAGGCCCACCTGCTGAGGTGTGTGTTCCTGGCCTAGGAGGGTTGCACCCTTTTGGCCTCTCTATCTGCCTCTATTTTCAACTTTGCATACAAATATTAGAGTTCTGTGTAATCACATCAAGTTTTGTTCCATCTGAGCACCATGCACCAGACTTTGTTCATTCAGCTCCTGCTAATCAGCCCCCCTGGAAGGGATTAAATTGAACAAAATATGGGTTTCTTGTCCACACAAACATAACTACAAGGTCCACATCAGATTACTGGAGTTTCCTGATTTAAAACCTTATCCTTTCTCTTTGCCCTTCCTCCCTAGCAGCAATCTTTACACCTAAAATTCAACTACAACTACTTTTATATTAATTTTACTTTTTAAAATTGTAAATATCTCCACTTCATATTCTTTTTGTGTATTATATACTTGGATTATGTGATATTTGTATTTGTCTTCAATCTGTAAGTCTTAAAGTTTATTGCATTGGCTCAATGGATATCTTTTTTGGGTCAGAGCCAAGGCAAACTCCCACCATGATTCTTTCTGCAAGGCAAGCTTTTTCCTTCTGATAAGTTGTTGTTTATAATTTTTATGAAGTTCAAAGAAAAACTTTGGCAAATAATTATTTGGGGCCTACTTATACATTTTGAGAGTGTACCTCAATTATTTTTCTTATTTAAGTAGTCAAACCATGTGCTGGAATTGTGTTGCCTTCCGTTGGCTTCAAGGATGTAACTAATTTGTTGTATAGGACCAAAGCAGTATTGATATCTTTAGCTGTAAGGATTCCATCCATACGTTTAAGAGCCAATTCACTATTTAATACCTGTTGTATTTGTCTTCAATCTGTACAGTATCATTTTGAAAACCCATTCAGAATTATAAAGAACTTGAGTGGGACAGAAAAAATATCTGCTTATATTGACACAGAAACAATTTCTAAATATTTAGGGATATGTCTATATTTTAAGCCTCTTATTTTCTTTTAAAAGAAATATCAATGAATGACATTTCAGTTTGGGGGTATTCAGGTTTTTTTTTTGTATTTTTGCATTTGTGTGTGTGTGTGTGTGTGTGTGTGCACACTCACACACCCATGCCTGGAAGTCATGGCAACTCCTACTGGGGCATGGAGGATGTTCAGAGAAGTGGCTTGCCAGGGTCAGCCCTGCTTAGCTTCCAATATCTGACTAAGGTAAAATCTGTTGGGCTTTGGCACTGCCAGGGTGGCACTGGTTCTGCTGGGCACATTGCACTAGTTCTGCTGCAAACATGCCCCCTCCCCACACCTCACTTTCTACTGCAGAGAGTCTTTGGGAGAATATGCTGGGCTTGTTGTATGCCTGCCTTCCTTTTTCCCCACCACTGGAAACAGTGGAGATTCTCAGATTTGACCTTAGTCCTGTTGGGTTTTGGCACTGGTTCTGCTGAGCACATTGCACTGGTTCTGCTGCTGGCCTGGCAAATATGCCCCCACACCTCACTTTCTACTGCAGAGACTCTCTGGGAGAATCTGTCGGGCTTGTTGTATGCCTGCCTTCCTTTTCCCCCACCATTGGAAACAATAGAGGATGGGGGCACCCTCTTTGCATGCCCATAGAATTGGACCCCCTAATCCAATCTCTTTGAAATTTGGTGGTTCTTTTGGGGAGAGGATCCAGCAGCTCCACTGCAAATTTGGTGCCTCTACCTCAAACCACCTCCCCCAGTCCACTGACTCGTCATTGACTATAATGGTATATAAGGGTATATAATGGTATATAAAGGAATAATGGAGCCTAAAAATTTGGGATTCCCAAATTAATTTGGGATTATCTTATTTGTAATGCCTGAAATGCTGAAAAGGCATGATTTGGGTATTAATTCAGCTCAGAAATGTCAAATGCACATCTCAACTGCAGCTGGCTCCACTTTAATCCTAAAATTCTTGGTAGAGCTGCTTCAAGGAAAGGCATATGGGCAGGCAGCAGAGGACTGGCAACTGATCCAGCCAATCCCAGCCATCAACTGCCTGCCCAGACACCTCCCCTTGTAGCAGAGTTTCTACCAAGCATGATAGAATATAACCACAGCAGCCTGCAAGCAGTGGAAAACTGGGGAAGCTATCACACAGCCAGTAACATGGCTGTGCATGGCTCCAGATTGCTGCTGAGTGAGGCTTCTTGTGTTAATGAGCAGCTGCTCATGTGCAGCTTAGAAGAAACACTGAATCGAAGCACAACTTAAAAGTAAACCCATCCTGCAATTAAAACTGGCTTATTATATTCAAAGCCTAGCAAAACCTTTTTTTTTAATTTGGCTTTGAGAGCACTGACTGAACATGAGGTAAAATTTATGTTGTGTTCCATTAATACCGAAAACCTAATTTAAAGTCAACTGTTGTTAAGACCTAACCAGAAATTCCCTTAAGAACAAACCAAACTCTGCTAAACCATTCCCTTCAAAAACATAGCACTGTGAGTCCAGGCAAAGATTAAAAGGGTGTAAGTTAAAAAATTCCACTAAACATAATAGCTTCTTTCATGGTCCTAAAACAGTGGAACTATAAATCTCTTTTGTTTTTGTTTCTTAAAAAATATTAGTAGTAGGTGTGAAACTCAGTCCTAAGTCCTGTGCTTTCTCAGCAGAGAAGAAAAAGACCTAGAAGATCCAGTTCCCTGGAGCTGAAAGCATATCAATACACTGGAGTCCATAGTGTTATGCCAACTTCTCCAGGA